>NW_026014499.1:0-300000 GCF_020379485.1 Brassica napus | reverse complement strand
TATATGCTTGAGTAGTACTGCTGATAGGTGTGACAGTATTACTTGGCATGCTAGATTAGGACATCCTCATGCTCGTGCAATTGAATTGATTAAACCTAATATGTCATTCAATCACTTGGAATGTGAAGCTTGCATCTTAGGGAAGCATTGTAGAACTGTTTTTCCCACATCAGAGACCATATATGCAAATTGTTTTGATCTTGTTCATTCTGATGTGTGGACAGCCCCTTGTATGTCTAGAGAAAACCAGAAGTACTTTGTGACATTCATAGATGAGAAGTCTAAGTATACATGGATCACATTGCTGCCATCTAAGGATAGAGTGTTTGAAGCTTTTGTCAACTTCCAAGCATATGTAACTAACCATTACAACACTACTGTGAAGGTACTACGGTCTGATAATGGAGGAGAATACACCAGTCATGCCTTCAAGAATCATTTGGCTAAACATGGGATAGTGCATCAGACCAGTTGTCCTTACACACCACAGCAGAATGGGGTAGCTGAGAGGAAGAATAGGCATCTAATGGAGGTGGCTAGATCCATGATGTATCATGCTAGTGTTCCAAAGAGGTTTTGGGGTGATGCTGTTCAGACTGCATGCTATCTTATCAATCGGATTCCAACTAAGGTATTGCAGAATCTGTCTCCGTTTGAAGTGCTGAACAAGAGCAAGCCACACATAGATCATCTGCGTGTCTTTGGATGTCTATGTTATGTCTGGGTTCCAGGAGAACAGAGAAACAAGTTGGAGGCAAAGAGCACTAAAGCAATGCTCATTGGGTACTCAGTAACTCAGAAGGGGTACAAGTGCTATGATCCAGCAACCAGGAGAGTGTTGGTGTCTAGAGATGTTAAGTTCATAGAGACCAAGGGGTATTATGAAGAAAAGAATTGGAAAGACTTGGAAGATCTGTCTCAAGAACCAAGAAACATGGCAGAGAATCTGAGGAACATATTGGAAAGGCTTGGGGTAAACATGTCCCAGGATAAGGTTAGAGAACCTGAAAGAACAACTCCCCTTGATCATGAGGGGGGAAATGAGTCTGAATCAGGAGTGCAAGAGCAGCACCAAGGGGATTCAGGTCATCATGATCAAGTGGTGACACAAGAAGTAGAGAATTTTCCTCAGGTCAGTATGGATGAGCAAGGAGAGGTTCATGATCAAGAGGAGGTGAGTGAGACAGAAACAGAGGTTCAAGCAGAGGTTCATACTGAGGAACAGGTTCAACCATTGAGGAGGAGCACACGGATAAAGAGGGATGCTTCCAACTGGGTAAACACGAGAGTGTACTACAATGCCCAGGCTGTGGAGCATCCTTCTCAAGCCGTGTGTTCCTTTGCTGAGTTTCCAGAGGAGCATCATGCCTTTATGATTAGTCTGGATGAGAGTTATGTACCAAGGACTTATGAAGAAGCTATGTTAGACAAGGAATGGAAAGAATCAGTGGGAGCTGAAGCAGGTGCTATGATCAAAAATGATACATGGTATGAGAGTGAGCTGCCTAAGGGAAAGAGGGCTGTATCTAGTAGATGGATCTTCACAATCAAGTATCTAGCAAATGGACAGATTGATAGGAAGAAGACCAGATTGGTTGCAAGAGGATTTACACAGACCTATGGAGAGGATTACATTGATACCTTTGCACCAGTAGCTAAGCTACATACAGTTCGGATTGTGTTGTCCATTGCAACAAACTTGGAGTGGGATTTGTGGCAGATGGATGTGAAGAATGCTTTCTTACAAGGTGAGCTAGAAGATGAGGTATACATGCTTCCTCCTCCTGGTCTTGAGCATCTAGTAAAACCAGGAAATGTCTTGAGATTGAAGAAGGCAATCTATGGGCTGAAGCAGTCTCCTAGAGCTTGGTACAGAAAGCTGAGTACAACCCTGAATGGCAGAGGATTCAGGAAGTCTGAACTGGATCATACACTCTTCACTTTGGTTACTCCATCAGGGATCATTGTGATACTGGTATATGTGGATGATTTGATTATCACAGGGAGTGATAAGGCTGGGATTAAAGCCACTAAAGAGTTCCTCAAGTCTGTGTTTGACATCAAAGACTTGGGAGAGATGAAGTATTTCTTGGGGATTGAGATATGCAGATCCAAGGAGGGTTTGTTTATGTCTCAAAGGAAGTATACAATGGATATGCTGAAGGAGACTGATGTACTTGGAGGAAAGGTAGCAAAGACACCTCTTGAGGAGGGGTATAAGGTTTTGCGTGAGGGGGAGGTTGAAGAGAAGCAGTTGTTTGAGGATCCTAAGCTATACAGGAAGATGGTTGGCAAGTTGATCTACTTGACCATCACACGGCCAGATATATGTTTTGCAGTGAACCAAGTGAGTCAGCATATGCAGGCGCCAAAGGTACATCATTGGAAGATGGTTGATAGGATACTGAGGTATTTGAGTGGCACGCCTGGTCAAGGAGTTTGGATGGGTTGCAATGGCAGTACAGAAGTGGTTGGGTATTGTGATGCTGATTGGGCAGGAGATAGAGTGGACAGGAGATCAACTACTGGATATTGTACATTCATTGGAGGGAACTTGGTTACTTGGAAGAGTAAGAAGCAAAAGGTTATCTCTTGTTCAAGTGCTGAAGCTGAGTATAGAGCCATGTTGAAGCTGACAAACGAGTTGGTGTGGATCAAGGGGATCTTGAAGCATCTAGAGATTGAGCAGAGTACTCCTATGACTATGCATTGTGATAATCAAGCAGCTATCCACATTGCCTCCAACTCAGTGTTTCATGAGAGAACAAAGCACATAGAGGTGGATTGTCATAAGGTGAGGCAGATGATTATCTTAGGAGTGATTCTGCCATGTTATACAAGGAGTGAAGATCAGCTTGCAGATGTGTTTACCAAGGCAGCGAGATTGAAGACAATGGAGTCCATACTATCCAGGCTTGAACTCATTGATCTTACTCCCAGGAGCTGAGCCCCTTAACCATGGAGTCTCCACTCTTTTTCCCTCATCAAAGTTTTATCCCAATGGGTTTTCTTTGGTGAGGTTTTTAATGAGGGAGGTCTTCATGGTTTCCAAGCTTGACTTGTTCCACATGGTCAAGCTTGAGGGGGAGTGTTGAGATGAGAGGATAGAGAGAAGATACATTGATAGAGGAAGAGTATTTGGGCTGTCAGTAACTTTGGGAATTTACCACAGTAACTTTAGTTTTACTGTGGTAACTAAGTTAAGAGCTTGGGAAGTTACCTTTGGAGAGTGGAGCACGCCTAAGGAGTAGTCTGGATAGGAAAGGAGAAGTTTGGATAAGGTCTGGTCATAACCAAAGAGTGTGACAGCCTTGGACAGGCTGGAACCAGCTGGAAAGCTAAAGCAAGATACCCAAGCATGTGGGGACTCTTATTGGCTAGTTCAAATCAGGCATCTTTGACTACACATGCTTCTTATCCTTACTAGACTGAACCTGGACGAAATCATGTATCTCTTTTCTATATATGATTGTAAACTCTCTCATAAATTAATTAATGGAGTTTTGAGTCTATCTCTCTCTAGAATCTCTCTATTCTCTCTAAACTTTACTCTAATCTTCTCTGATTATTATTAAACACACTCTAAAACACAAAAGTGTTTAACATTAAGCTTAAAGCCCTAACATGTGGATGACCTAATCTAGCATGCCATAATGCATCATTATTCAAACTAGAGATAGAACTAAACGAGAAACTTGAATTTGAAATGGGAGCTATGTCTTCTAGCATATAAAGCTCTCCTTTGGTAATTCCCTTGCCGATCATCTTTCTTGTGTCAATATCCTGAAACTTCACATCATTAGGACTAAAGATAACATTACAATGTAGATCAGTAGTACATCTTTTAACAGATAATAAGTTTGATGTGAATTCAGGCATATAGAAAGCTTTAGACTCCTTATCAAACAGATTTAGATTTCCTATCCCTTTAATTGCAATTCTATCACCATTTGCAATCATCACATTTCCACAAGCAGGTTCTATATCCTTAATGAGACTAGTGTCACTAATCATGTGATGAGATGCACCTGAATCTACAATCAAAGGTTTTATCACATTTTTAGCAGCAAGTGTTCTAGGCAAATCATTCAAGCTGTTTAGAAATCTAGATGCATCATTTATCTCACTGTTATGACTTAGATAACCATGAGTTCTATCTATGTATGATGCAGCAAGAGAATATCCTAGAGGAGTGTTCATACAGTTACCATTCTCCTTGAGAGCTTTGATAAGGGCATCAATATCTGATCTCCTTATCATCTCACCATCAGTGCTCTTCCCCGGAGTGTGCTGAGTGGTTAAGGCCTTCCCTTCACCTTCTCGCATGGCCTGTCCAGCTCCGGATGTTCCAGCTTCACTAGCTCCATCAGACAGATGCGCCCTTGCCTCTCTATCCCTCATGAACTTGGTAGGCTTGAGGTGAGGGTGTAGAATCCAGCATTGGCTCCTCTTATGGCCCTGCTTCTTGCAATGATCACACTTTCCTCCAAACTTCCCTTCATTGTAAGCCGCTTTGTTTGCTTGGATAGCATCAGCTTGATTTGCGAGTGTAAGCTCCCCCTTTCCTCCAAACAACCCAACTGATCCCTCCTCTCTTTGTATCTGCGCACATACATCTTCAAGGGAAGGGAGCTTTGGTGATCTCAAGATGTGCTTGATGAGGTCATTGTAGACCGGATTCAAGGTGAGCAACAACCCTAACACTTGATCCTGCTCTCTTCTCTCCATGAGAACATCTTGATCAGTGGTGTTAGGCCTCAGCATCTCTAGCTCAGACCATAAGGCTCTGAACTTTCCCAAGTGTTTAGTAAACTCCACCTCTTCTTGCACAAGTGTGTTGATTGATCTTTTCAACTCAAACACACGGCTCAGATTAGAGATGTTACCGTAGACCTTTTGGAGCGTATCCTGTGAGTTTTTATAGAGTACTACTCTGGTTGTGTGTGTGAATGTGTATAAGCTCCAATGGAGCAAGATGAGAGCTTTTAATGGTGATTTAAGAACAGAGATTGATGAGAGTGTTTATGAGTGTATAAGAGACTTAGAAACAGAGATTAAGAGACTGAGAGACTGAGAGATTAAGACTAGAGAATAGATTTGTGTTTCTGGTTTTCAAAACCCTTTCATTGATGAAGGAGGAGGGGAAATCCCCCTCTCTCTCTTAGAGAGATACAATTTCGTCCATCATGCTTATTTATAAGCTTACACAGGTTTACACAATCAGAAACCTATATCTAATGGCTGATAATAACTTAAGAGGAATGGATGGTGTAGATGAGCTGGTCTTGTTGCAATCTGAGTAGTTGATGCTGATTGGTTAAGAGGAGATGGAGCCTGATTGGTTTAATTCAAAATGGGGAAGGCTGGACTGTGATTGGCTCTCCTTAGGCTCCTCCTAATCTGTCCACAGATCAGTCCAGGTTCATGGTCGTGGCTCCCCTTGTCTTTACAGCCAAGGCCAGCCTGTCCCATGACCAAACTAGCCAATCACACTCCAATGGCATCTTCTTGATTCTCCTTTGATGCCATCTGATCAGAACCTTATCCACAAGACTGGGACCACTTTTATAACTCTCAAACCTTGCCCAGACATTGCACAAGCTTTCCTGGGACGTCAGGTTCGCCCTATTTTTGTACCAACTCCAAAACTTCTCAAATGGCCGAGTTATGCAAATCTGGGTCGCCCTGGTCCGTACAGATCCGTACTGTCCGTACACGTCCGTACTGCCTCGCCCTATCTTTGCACACTCGCTCATTTGCTCCAAATACACTTCTAAGTCTCTCCTAGACTTGGCCCTAACTTTGCACATCCATCAGGACACTTCTGGACACCTTGCCCTATCTTTTGCACAAGCCCCAACTCAACTCAACACCTTTAGTTTCTCCATTTCTTCTCTTCAAGTTAACATATCCCACAGGTCCTTTGGCGTCTCACAGTAGCTGTAGGCTTCCAGGATTGAAGCTTCAAGTGACCCATGTAGTACAGTAAGCACCTTCAAGTCATCTTGATCCCACTTCTCTTGATCTACCACCATCAGCTCTTGACCGCCTTCTCCTTCTTTAGCAACTGGTTTCGGAGCTCCATCAGAGATATGGCTCCATAAACCCTTGCTCCCAACTGCCGCTTTCACCAAGCGAGACCACAACAGGTAGTTAGTACCACCCTTCAACGTAACCGCAACCGAGAGAGCCTTGCTCTTGCTTTCTTCCATTTCAAATGCTTAAGAACAACCGTAAATGAAATGAAGCTGAAGATTACTGAGATTTAGAAACCAGGAAATGGGCAACCTTGTTGAACTGAAGAGAAGATAGAGCTTGTACAATAATAGGGCAAGCTCTAGAAGATGTCCAGAAGAGTTCAATCAAGCTTCAGAAGTGTTCTGAAGTAGTTATCTTGAGAAGTTAAGTCTAGGAAAGACTTAGACTGATCATGTGAAGGGTTTGGAGGAGTTAGAGAGAAGATGGCCATAGGTGCAAAGCTAGGGCATTCAGTACGGCCATGTACGGCCTAGGGCAAGCCATGAAGATGTCTGGTGCAATCAAGAGGGAAGATAGGGCAATGTACAAAGATAGGGCAAGTGGTACGGACAGGAGGTCCGTACCAACGACCGTACAGCCCACTCCTCTCGCCCAAGTCATCCGGTTAAGCCCAAATCAAGATGTGCAATGTGAGGGCGGTTTACTTTGATCCAATCCTTTCCTTATGTCCGTTGGGGAGTCTTGGAGGCAAAGGAAGAATCAAATGGATAAGGTGAGCTGTTGGTATGAGCTGGAAAGGTAAAGGTGCTTTACCTTTACAGCCTTGACTCATCTGATCCATCCAATTCAAATGAAGCAATCTGAGCCCTCCATTCAGTCCAACCACGACCAGCTAGCACCAGAACATCAAAGACCAGCTTCCTCTCATCCTAACCATCCATTTATCTTTAATTTACAGCCTTAGGATCTAGGTTTATGATCTGAGTTGTGTAAAGGCATAAATAAGCCTCTTAGGATCATTTTGTAACCCTTAAGCTGAGAGAGTCTCTCTTCTTCATAAACTTGTTCTTGGATCTTATTCTCTGGTTACTAAGTCTCTCTAATCTCCCATACACGTTCCTAATCTCTTAGTCTCCCATACTCTCTCTGATTCTCTTAAACTCATTTCTATTCTTCATACTTCATCATACACAAATCTCTCATCTGTTCTTACATCACTCAAGCACTTGTACTCTGAAAATCTCACATGGTATCAGAGCCAGGTTGATCAGACTCCTGGTAGAAGCTTCCGCAACAAACACGAGCTCCAGCCCACGCCAGTTCAGCTCAGTTCACTCAGCTCCCAAGCGCCAGCCTTTGAAGAAGTTCCTTGACAGTTTTGCTCTTTCCAGCCTCAAGATGGAGTCCAAAAGAGCCATTGTCATCCCAGTCACTCTCAAAGGCCCCAACTACCTTCTCTGGTCACGCCTAGCCAAGACAGCCATAGGAGGAAAGGGTTTATGGAGCCATTGCATCTCAGATGCTCCAAACCACTCCAAAGCTGTCGCCACACAAGCTGAAGGTGAAGCAAGTTCCAAACCGGTCTCTGAAGACAGATGGCTACAAGAAGACCTCACTGTCCTCTCCATACTCCAAAGCTCCTTGGATCCATCCATTCTTGAAGCCTACTCCTACTGTGAGAGTGCTAAAGAGCTTTGGAGTATGAGATTAAGAGATCCTTAGAGTAAACAGAATAAAGAGAGTGTTTAGGAAGTGATTAAGAGAAGTTTGTGAAAGATTAGGAGACTAGATAGAGCCGTTTAGTGTCTAAGAGAAAAGCATAGTGTCTAAGAGATTAGAGAGACTCAAACTGCATAATCTTCATTAGGGTTGATGAGTTACAATATATAGAGAGAGCATACAAGGGTTTTCGAAATCAAGAGAAGACTAAAGCATGTGAGGTCAATCAGGAGAGGATAAGCTCATTTGGACTAGCCAATTAGCTTCTCCACATGCGCGGAGTATCTGGCATCTTGGACCGAGATGCTCTTGCCTTTCCAGCTGTTCCAGCCTGTCAAGGCGTGCTCTACCTTATCCCTAAACGGTCTGATGCCTCAAGGTAAGTTCCTTCCCTTTACCTTAGTTACCGTGTTACTTGGCTGATGCAAGGTAAGTCTTGGTCGATGCTGGATGGTACGGACTGTACGGCTTGTACGGCCTTGTACGGACGTCCGTACCATGCTCTCCCTAAACTCTCTCAAGCTTCCTCATCTCCTTTCCTCTTCAACTCCTTAGCTCTTCATACATATATATTCAGCTCAACTCAACACTCCCCCTCAAGCTTAGCTTTGTATAAGTCTAAGCTTGGACAGCCACAAGATCTTCCTCATTAAAAACCTCACCAAAGAAAACCCAATGGGATAAAACTTTGATGAGGGAAAAAGAGTAAAGACCTTGCAGCTAAGGGGATTAGCTCCTTCTCTTCCCAAGATCAATGAGGCCCAACCTGATGTGAATGGACTCCATTGTCTTCTGTCTTGCAGCCTTGGTGAACACATCCGCTAGCTGATCTTCACTCCTTGTGTAACATGGCAAGATCACCCCTAGCACAATCATCTGCCTCACCTTGTGACAATCAACTTCAATGTGCTTGGTCCTCTCATGAAACACCGAGTTGGATGCAATGTGGATGGCAGCTTGATTGTCACAATGCATTGTCATTGGAGTTGCTTGATCGATCTCCAAGTGCTTCAAGATGCCTTTGATCCATACCAACTCGTTGGTGAGCTTCAGCATGGCTCTATACTCGGCTTCTGCACTTGAACATGACACTACCTTCTGCTTCTTGCTCTTCCAAGTCACCAAGTTGCCTCCAATGAATGTGCAATAGCCTGTGGTTGATCTCCTGTCTGCTCTATCACCAGCCCAATCCGCATCACAATATCCCACCACTTCAGTGCTTCCATTGCAGCCCATCCATACTCCTTGATCAGGTGAGCCGTTGAGATACATCAAGATCCTCTCCACCATGTGCCAGTGATGTTCCTTAGGCACTTGCATGTGTTGACTCACCTGATTCACAGCAAAGCAGATGTCAGGTCTAGTTATAGTAAGATAAATCAATTTGCCAACTAGTTTTCTATAGAGTTTAGGATCCTGATAAGGTTTGCTGTCTTCAATCTCCCCCTCTCGTGGGACTTTGTAGCCATCCTCCATAGGCATCCTTGCTGTCTTGCCTCCATAAGCACCTGCACCTTTCAAAAGATCAAGTGTATATTTCCTTTGGGACATGAACAAACCTTCCTTGGATCTACATATCTCAATTCCAAGGAAGTATTTCATTTCTCCCAAGTCTTTAATCTCAAACATGGATTTAAGAAACTCCTTGGTTGCTATGATACCTTCCTTATCACTCCCTGTGATAATGATATCATCAACATACACAAGGAGAGCAATCATACCTGAGGGAGTCGTGAGAGTGAAGAGAGTGTGATCTAGTTCAGACTTCTTGAAGCCTCGGCCATTCAGAGTAGTGCTCAACTTGTTGTACCAAGCCCTTGGTGATTGCTTCAGTCCATAGATGGCTTTCTTCAATCTCAGTACATTCCCACTCTTTACTAAGTGTTCAAGGCCTGGAGGTGGATGCATATACACTTCATCCTCAAGTTCACCTTGTAGAAACGCATTCTTCACATCCATTTGCCATAACCCCCATCCAAGATTCACAGCCAAGCTTAGTACAATCCGGATTGTGTGGAGTTTAGCTACTGGTGCAAAGGTTTCTATGTAATCTTCTCCATAAGTTTGAGTGAACCCTCTTGCAACTAGTCTTGACTTCTTCCTCTCAACCTTTCCATCCGCTTTGTACTTGATTGTGAATATCCATCTACTAGTCACAGCCTTCTTCCCTTTTGGTAACTCACTCTCATACCATGTATCATTCTTGATCATCGCTCCTGCCTCATCTCCAACTGATTCCTTCCATTCTTTATCTTTCATTGCTTCTTCATAGCTTCTTGGGATGTGATTCTCATCCAAGTTTACCATGAACGCGCAATGTGCTTCTGGATATTGAGCAAAGGAGCACACGGCTTGAGAAGGATGCTCCACAGCTTGGGCATTGTAGTACACTCTCGTGTTTACCCAACTGGAAGGATCCTTCCTTATCCTTGTACTCCTTCTTAGTGGCTGCACAACTGGTTCTTCTTCCTGTTGTTCTTCTACCACTTCATCTTGAGAAGGTGTTTGTGTCACACCATGATCATGTCCATGACCATCCGAGCCTATGCTCTCTTCTCCTTCATTCTCTACTCCTCCTTCATCTTGGTTGGCCTCTTGCATAGGCTCCTCATGCTCCTCTCCTCCCTCATGATCAAGGTGGGATGGTGAACCAACTTCAGGAGGTGTAGTTGCGTGATTCCTCGGATCCTGGGATGTACTGATTCCAAGACCTTCAAGAATGATCCGCAAGGTGGTGGCCTTGTCTGATGTTAAGTCCTTCAGGTCTTCTTGATTCTTTTCTTCATAGTATCCTCTATCTTCCAAGAACTTCACATCTCTAGATACAAGAACTCTCCTTGCTATAGGATCATAGCATTTGTATCCTTTCTGTGTAGCTGAGTATCCTATGAACACAGCCTTAGTGCTTCTTGCTTCTAGCTTGTTGATCATCTCTCCTGGTTTGAGGACGAAGCATAGGCATCCAAAGACTCGCAAGTAATCAAGAGCTGGCTTGTACCTGTTCAGAACTTCAAATGGAGCCTTCTCATTCAGAACTTTGGTTGGAGTTCTGTTTATCAGGTAACAAGCAGTGGCAACCGCATCACTCCAAAATCTCTTTGGAACATTACTCTGAAACATAAGTGACCTTGCCACTTCCATGAGATGCCTATTCTTCCTCTCAGCCACTCCATTTTGCTGTGGAGTATAAGGACAGCTTGTTTGATGTAGAATCCCATGTTGTGATAGGTGTTGCTTGAATGCATGACTCGTGTACTCTCCTCCATTATCTGATCTCAAAATTTTAATCTTAGCATGATAATGGTTAGTTACATAAGTTTGAAAATTCCTAAATGCATCAAGTACCCTATCTTTGGTCTGAATTAAGGTTAACCAGGTGTATTTGGATTTTTCATCAATGAATGTGACAAAATACTTATAACTATCTCTAGATAAGCAAGGGGCAGTCCATACATCTGAATGAATTAGATCAAAGCAATTATCATAAACAGTAGTAGACTTTTGAAACACAGTTCTACAATGCTTGCCTAAAATGCAAGCTTCACAATCCTTATTCTCAAACACAACACCTGGTACCATTAAGTTCAAAGCTTTAACATGAGGGTGTCCTACTCTAGCATGCCACAATGCATTTTTATTCAACAAAGAAGCAGAAGTAAACGAGCAACTATAATCAGGAACAGAAGTGAGTTCTTCAAGCATATAGAGATCTCCCTTAGTCACCCCTTTCCCAATCAACCTGCTGCTCTCAATATCCTGAAACTTCACATCATTAGGACTAAAGATAACATTGCATTGTAAATCATTAGTACATTTCTTCACTGATAATAGGTTTGATGTGAATTCAGGCATGTAAAAAGCTCTAGATTCTTTGTTAAACAGCTTAAGCTTTCCTATTCCTCTAATGGGTATCTTATCCCCATTTGCTATCATCACATGCCCATGTGTAGGTTCTATATCCTTAATCAAGTTTTCATCACTTATCATATGATGTGATGCACCAGAATCAACAATCAATGGTTTACCTACTCGTTTAGCATTATGGCATAGATTACTAAGTGATGAATGCATCTTATCAGTTCTAGCAATGTAAGCATGCCTATACTCATTCCTAGCTTCTAACCGTTCTACTAGTTCTCTAATCAAGTGATCATCCTTATATGCAATCATAGAAGCTCCAAAGGAATAACCGTAAGTGTTACCGTTTTCCTTTAGCATTTTGAAGAGGGCATCAAGGTCTGATCTCTTGATGTAGTCATCATTGCTGCGGGAGCTTGAGGCGCCTGTGTAAGCCACCAGAGACTTCCCATTCCCATCATTGCCTCCAAGCCCATCCACTTCACTGATCTTGCTGGTGCCAGCTCCGCTTGAACCTTCAGTCACATTTGCCCTTCCCTCACGCTCCTTCATGAACTTGGCCGGCTTGAGGTGTGGGTGCAGTATCCAGCATTGGCTCTTCTTATGACCATGCTTCTTGCAATGATCACAGTTGCCATTGAACTTCCTGTCCTCGTACTTCCCGTGAGATGCCTTGTTTGCTTGTGGAGCCTCGGTTGAATCCTCATGAGCTGCTTGATTGGCAAGAGAGAGCTCCCCCTTACCTCCAAACAAACCCATGGATCCCTGCTCCCTTTGGATTTGTGCACACACCTCCTCAAGGTCCGGAAGCTTGTCTGACCTTAACATGTGCTGGATGAGCTGGGTGTAGGCCGGGTTCAGTGTGAGAAGCAGCCCAAAGACCTTGTCTTGCTCGCGCCTCTCATTCAGCTGATCTGGATCAGTTGTGCTCGGCCTCAGCATCTCCAGCTCTGACCATAAGGACCTGAACCTCCCCAAGTGCTTAGTGAACTCCATGTCCTCTTGTGCAAGACGGTTGATCGCTAGCTTCACTTCAAACACACGGCTGAGGTTGGAAGTGTTCCCATACACCTTCTTCAGCGTGTCCCACAGCTCCTTGGCTGATTCACAGTAGCTGTAGGCATCCAAGATAGCTGGGTCCAAGGATGCGTGTAGAACCGTCATCACCAGCATGTCTTCTTGTTGCCATTTCTCCACAGCCGCTTCATTGGAGACCTCTTCTTGATCTCCTCCCTGAGTAATGAGTTTCGGAGCCTCCCCTGTTGTGATGTGCCCCCACAAACCCTTACTTCCCACAGCAGTCTTCACCATCCGAGACCACACAAGGTAGTTGCTACCTTTGAAAGTAACCGCTACCTTCATCCTCATGTTCATCCCATGTTCCATCTTTGCTTGACTTGAAAACTTGGATCTTGGATTTCGTACACACCAACCTTGAGTCTAGAATCACGCAAACCAACAGAACGTAGCACAGCTTCAACTAGAACGGACCACAGCTTCAACACCTTCAAGACTACTCGCGTGTAGCTTCAAAGACGTTTAGCTTGTAACTCTCTAAAGATCAAAACCCCAGATTCAAATGAACCTGGCTCTGATACCATATGAGATTAAGAGATCCTTAGAGTAAACAGAATAAAGAGAGTGTTTAGGAAGTGATTAAGAGAAGTTTGTGAAAGATTAGGAGACTAGATAGAGCCGTTTAGTGTCTAAGAGAAAAGCATAGTGTCTAAGAGATTAGAGAGACTCAAACTGCATAATCTTCATTAGGGTTGATGAGTTACAATATATAGAGAGAGCATACAAGGGTTTTCGAAATCAAGAGAAGACTAAAGCATGTGAGGTCAATCAGGAGAGGATAAGCTCATTTGGACTAGCCAATTAGCTTCTCCACATGCGCGGAGTATCTGGCATCTTGGACCGAGATGCTCTTGCCTTTCCAGCTGTTCCAGCCTGTCAAGGCGTGCTCTACCTTATCCCTAAACGGTCTGATGCCTCAAGGTAAGTTCCTTCCCTTTACCTTAGTTACCGTGTTACTTGGCTGATGCAAGGTAAGTCTTGGTCGATGCTGGATGGTACGGACTGTACGGCTTGTACGGCCTTGTACGGACGTCCGTACCATGCTCTCCCTAAACTCTCTCAAGCTTCCTCATCTCCTTTCCTCTTCAACTCCTTAGCTCTTCATACATATATATTCAGCTCAACTCAACATGGAGTACACTTAAGAAGATCTATGGGAACCTGTCCAACCTCAGCCGAGTCTTTGAGATCAAGAAGGCCATCAACAACATGTCCCAAGAAGAAGAGGAGTTCACTACTCATCTAGGAAAGTTCAGAGCCCTTTGGTCTGAGCTAGAGATGCTTAGACCTCAATCATTTGAGCCGGATGTGTTGAATGAAAGAAGGGAGCAAGATAAAGTGTTTGGGCTGCTCCTAACTCTCAGTCCCACCTTCAGCGGCCTCATCAAACACCTATTGAGGTCTGAGAAGCTACCTACCCTTGAAGAGGTGTGTGCTCAAGTCCAAAAGGAGGAGGGCTCACACGGATTGTTTGGAGCAAAGGAACCACTTACCTTTGCCTCACACGCTGAAGGAAGCTCTCAGCCCATGAAAACGGTGTACAAGAAGGGGGATAGAAGAGGCCTGAGGTGTGAGCATTGCAAGAGGGATGGACACACCAAGGAGAGGTGTTGGATACTGAATCCAAGCCTCAAACCTGCCAAGTTCAAGTGAGCCGTGTCCATGGAGGTTCAAGAGATCAGCTCGGATCTCTTGGTTGTAAGCAAACCTCCTAACCCTTAATAAGAGCTTGTGTCTTTATTTATTGTGCTGTGAGCAGAATCTCATGTTTTGGTTATTGCATTGTCTTGTGTGTTGCCATAGCTTGAATCATCATGAATGTGTTGTAGAATTGAGTAGAATGTCTCTACTGCTTGCATCATGTTTGAAAAGCTGTTTTGCATACATAAGCATGTCTCATTCTGTCTAAGTTCAATCTTATTGAAATCTGATGCTAATGCCTATGTTTAATCCATCAATGAAAGTCTTGCATCAATTAGAAATTGTCTAAGTTGCTTGCATC
This sequence comes from Brassica napus, assembly GCF_020379485.1. Lineage (NCBI taxonomy): Eukaryota > Viridiplantae > Streptophyta > Magnoliopsida > Brassicales > Brassicaceae > Brassica > Brassica napus. Next base: position 285,365 of record NW_026014499.1, on the reverse strand, counting down.
ATTGGTCTTGATTGAAACTGTTGTGCATAGCTTTAATAGAACTCATGGATTGAACCTGTTGCATTCATATAGCTAATGCTTTAAGATTGTGCATTCATGTAGTGATGCATTTAAAAATGAACCTAAATTGCAAATGTACTGATGTAAGCTTGCATTGCATTTAGAGAACTTAAAAAAAAAAAAAAATGAAAAATGAATAATGAACCTAGAATGTCAATGTATTGTTTAGAACTTGCATTGTCATTTTAGAGATTGAAATTTACTTGTTCTTGCCTTGATTGTCTGGCTTGTTTCAAGTATTATATACTGCTGTGGCATTGGTGATCAAACAGGATGGAAGATCTTAGTTTGATCCCAATGGGATGATCTGATCTTGCATTGAGTTGTGGTGGTGTTAGGTACACAAGGAGTGATACATGTAACTCGCCAACAGCCAAGAATGTAGAGACAATGGTCTAGTGCCATTGCATATCATCACTAGGACATGTTAGTCCATAATCTACAGGAAGTGTAGTGTGATTGATTATGCAATGAGAGTTGGCCATTGCATAATACCATTGGAAATATCCAGTCCAAAGTCTACAGGAAGTGTAGCATGGGTCATTATGCAATGAGAAGTGTGTCTTGTGAGGCTCTCTATGGTGATTCAAACACCCTAGTTCCTGGTTAAGGAAGAGAGTAAACTCACAAGAAGAAAGCTATCATGGAAGACTGATAGTTATAAGACCATGGGGATGCATATGATCATCACAAGCTTAGCTCCTTCTAGTCTCGGTTCTAAGCTTGAGGGGGAGTCTTAATGCATATGATCCATGGTCAGTAACAAGTCTTTGCAAAGGCTCCTACAAAGGATCATCAGCCGGAGCTATTCTAGGCAGTCTAAGGAAGAAAGTGAACTCATCAAAGCGGCTTCTATGGTGAAGTGATTGATGAGAAGCTGATGAATCCATTCTGCCTTTCCAAGAAGTTGATGATGCCATGGAGATGGTGCAATGGCCGAGTGGGAACTCACCAAAACAAAAGGGAAGTGTCCCTAAACTCAATTCAATTCAATACATTCATCATTTCAAATCAAAGTCTAGAAATGATACTTAAAATGTTTGAATGGATTGTGTGATGTTTCTTGATAAGTACTGATGCACCTTTGGGATAATGTATCAGGTACCATTGCTTGAGCCTCACTAAAGATGTTCCTGGTCATTTCCTAGCTTCTCTAAGGTGGCTGTGAAGTCTGTTGAGAGGGGGAGATCCAAACCAGTTCTATGAAGAGGGCAAGCATAGTTTGAAGTGTTGATCAGCCTTACTGGTGTTTTGAAGATGATCTGGTCGTGTCCTAGCTTCTCTAAGATGGCTGTGAAGTCAGTTGAGAGGGGGAGACTTCAAACCGGTTCCATGAAGAGGTGAAGCTGAAGTGTGAAGTGTGCGCAAAGCTGTGAAGTGTTGCTGCACCTATTAGGCCGTGATCCAGAGCTTCTTGTGTCCAACCACACTGGTTCTAAGGCACAAGAGCTCACTGGCCAATCCCTAGGCTTTGGAGAGCTCTACTCTTTTTCCCTTGCAAGGTTTTGTCCCAATGGGTTTTCCTTGTAAAGTTTTTAATGAGGGAGACTCTTCAGAGTTCCAAGCTTGGCTTAGGATCTCCTAAAGTCAAGCTTGAGGGGGAGTGTTGAACTGAAGAGAAGATAGAGCTTGTACAATAATAGGGCAAGCTCTAGAAGATGTCCAGAAGAGTTCAATCAAGCTTCAGAAGTGTTCTGAAGTAGTTATCTTGAGAAGTTAAGTCTAGGAAAGACTTAGACTGATCATGTGAAGGGTTTGGAGGAGTTAGAGAGAAGATGGCCATAGGTGCAAAGCTAGGGCATTCAGTACGGCCATGTACGGCCTAGGGCAAGCCATGAAGATGTCTGGTGCAATCAAGAGGGAAGATAGGGCAATGTACAAAGATAGGGCAAGTGGTACGGACAGGAGGTCCGTACCAACGACCGTACAGCCCACTCCTCTCGCCCAAGTCATCCGGTTAAGCCCAAATCAAGATGTGCAATGTGAGGGCGGTTTACTTTGATCCAATCCTTTCCTTATGTCCGTTGGGGAGTCTTGGAGGCAAAGGAAGAATCAAATGGATAAGGTGAGCTGTTGGTATGAGCTGGAAAGGTAAAGGTGCTTTACCTTTACAGCCTTGACTCATCTGATCCATCCAATTCAAATGAAGCAATCTGAGCCCTCCATTCAGTCCAACCACGACCAGCTAGCACCAGAACATCAAAGACCAGCTTCCTCTCATCCTAACCATCCATTTATCTTTAATTTACAGCCTTAGGATCTAGGTTTATGATCTGAGTTGTGTAAAGGCATAAATAAGCCTCTTAGGATCATTTTGTAACCCTTAAGCTGAGAGAGTCTCTCTTCTTCATAAACTTGTTCTTGGATCTTATTCTCTGGTTACTAAGTCTCTCTAATCTCCCATACACGTTCCTAATCTCTTAGTCTCCCATACTCTCTCTGATTCTCTTAAACTCATTTCTATTCTTCATACTTCATCATACACAAATCTCTCATCTGTTCTTACATCACTCAAGCACTTGTACTCTGAAAATCTCACAAACCTGGCTCTGATACCATGAAAGATTAAGAGAATGAAATGATTTAGAGAAGATTAAGGAACAGAATGAGAGATTATGAAGAGATTAGACTAGAATCATGATTAAGAGAGTATAAACTTAGAGAGATAAACTCAGAACTGTATATTTATTATTAATGACAAGAGTTACAATATATAGTGTGAGATCATAAGGGTTTTCGAAATCAAAGAGCTAAGCTAAGCATGTGAAGTCAACAAGGAGAGGATAAGCTTTCTTTAGACCGGCCAATCAGCTTCTCCACATGCTTGGAGTATCTGGCATCTTGGACCAAGATGCTCTTGCCTTTCCAGCTGTGCCAGCCTGTCAAGCCGCGCCCCTTCTTATCCTCCAACGGTCTGATCCATCAGCCAAAGCCTCTCCTTTCCACATGAGTTACTCGGGTAACTTCTTGTGACCGTGTGGTCGAGGTTTCACTTATCTGAATGTGTACGGACCGTACGGCCTTGTACGGCCTTGTACGGTCAGGCCATTGTGAACCTCTCCCATCACACCAATGCTTAACATACTCCCTTCAGTCTTAACCCCCTTTGTGCTTCACATCTTTATACTTAACTCTTCAACACCTATGAGATTTATTCAACTTCCTGGTGATTCTCCACCACTTTATGTATCCAAATAGTGCTTCTTACATCGCGATTCATCCTGGTTTGATCAGAATGATGAGGAAGTTGTCATATTCTCAAACAGGAAAACTGGGATCACCTTATTTGAAAGTGGGATAATTTCTTCATCCTAATTCCTATGAGATTTATTTCACTTCCTGGTGATTCTCCACTACTTTATGTATCCAAATACAGCTTCATACATCGTGATTCATCCTGGTTTGATTAGAATGACGAGGAAGTTGTCATATTCCCAAACAGGAAAATTGGGATCACCTAATTTGAAAGTGAGATAACTTCTTCATCCTAATTCCTATGAGAATTATTCCACTTCCTGGTGATTCTCCACTACTTTTTGTATACAAATACAGCTTCTTACATCGCGATTAATCCTGATTTGATTAGAATGACGAGGAAGTTGTCATATTCCCAAACAGGAAAACTGGGATCACCTGATTTGAAAGTGGGATAACTTCTCCATCCTAATTCCTATGAGATTTATTCCACTTCCTGGTGATTCTCCACTTCTTTATGTATCCAAATACATCTTCTTACATCGCGATTCATCCTGGTTTGATTAGAATGACGAGGAAGTTGTCATTTTCCCAAACAGGAAAACTGGGATCACCTTATTTGAAAGTGGGATAACTTCTTCATCCTAATTCCTATGAGAATTATTCCACTTCCTGGTGATTCTCCACTACTTTTTGTATACAAATACAGCTTCTTACATCGCGATTCATCCTGATTTGATTAGAATGACGAGGAAGTTGTCATATTCCCAAACAGGAAAACTGGGATCACCTGATTTGAAAGTGGGATAACTTCTTCATCCTAATTCCAATGAGATTTATTCCACTTCCTGGTGATTCTCCACTTCTTTATGTATCCAAATACATTTTCTTACATCGCGATTCATCCTGGTTTGATTAGAATGACGAGGAAGTTGTCATATTCCCAAACAGGAAAACAGGGATCACCTGATTTGAAAGTGGGATAACTTCTTAATCCTAATTCCTATAAGAATTATTCCACTTCCTGGTGATTCTCCACTACTTTTTGTATACAAATACAGCTTCTTACATCGCGATTCATCCTGATTTGATTAGAATGACGAGGAAGTTGTCATATTCCCAAACAGGAAAACTAGGATCACCTGATTTGAAAGTGGGATAACTTCTTCATCCTAATTCCTATGAGATTTATTCCACTTCCTGGTGATTCTCCACTTCTTTATGTATCCAAATTCATCTTCTTACATCGCGATTCATCCTGGTTTGATGAGAATGACGAGGAAGTTGTCATATTCCCAAACAGGAAAACTGGGATCACCTGATTTGAAAGTGGGATAACTTCTTCATCCTAATTCCTATGAGATTTATTCCACTTCATGGTGATTCTCCACTTCTTTATGTATCCAAATACATTTTCTTACATCACGATTCATCCTGGTTTGATTAGAATGACGAGGAAGTTGTCATATTCCCAAACAGGAAAACTGGGATCACCTGATTTGAAAGTGGGATAACTTCTTCATCCTAATTCCTATGAGAATTATTCCACTTCCTGGTGATTCTCCACTACTTTTTGTATACAAATACAGCTTCTTACATCGCGATTCATCCTGATTTGATTAGAATGACGAGGAAGTTGTCATATTCCCAAACAGGAAAACTAGGATCACCTGATTTGAAAGTGGGATAACTTCTCCATCCTAATTCCTATGAGATTTATTCCACTTCCTGGTGATTCTCCACTTCTTTATGTATCCAAATACATCTTCTTACATCGCGATTCATCCTGGTTTGATTAGAATAACGAGGAAGATGTCATATTCCCAAACAGGAAAACTGGGATCACCTTATTTGAAAGTGGGACAATTTCTTCATCCTAATTCCTATGAGAATTATTCCACTTTCTGGTGATTCTTCACTACTTTTTGTATACAAATACAGCTTCTTACATCGCGATTCATCCTGATTTGATTAGAATGACGAGGAAGTTGTCATATTCCCAAACAGGAAAACTGGGGTCACCTGATTTGAAAGTGGGATAACTTCTTCATCCTAATTCCTATGAGATTTATTCCACTTCCTGGTGATTCTCCACTTCTTTATATATCCAAATATAGCTTCTACATCGCGATTCATCCTGGTTTGATCAGAATGATGAGGAAGTTGTCATATTCCCAAACAAGAAAACTGGGATCACCTGATTTGAAAGTAGGATAACTTCTTCATCCTAACTCCTATGAGATTTATTCCACTTCCTGGTGATTCTCCACTAATTTATGTATCCAAATACAGGTTTTTTCATCGCGATTCATCCTGGTTTGATTAAAATGACGAGGAAGTTGTCATATTCCCAAACAGGAAAACTGGGATCACCTGATTTGAAAGTGGGATAACTTCTTCATCCTAATTCCTATGAGAATTATTCCACTTCCTGGTGATTCTCCACTACTTTTTGAATCCAAATATAGGTTCTTACATCCCGATTCATCCTGGTTTGATTAGAATGACGAGGAAGTTGTCATATTCCCAAATAGGAAAACTGGGATCACCTAATTTGAAAGTGGGATAACTTCTTCATCCTAATTCCTATGAGAATTATTCCACTTCCTGGTGATTCTCCACTTCTTTTTGTATACAAATAGAGCTTCTTACATCGCGATTCATCCTGGTTTAATCAGAAAGATGAGGAAGTTGTCATATTCTCAAACAGGAAAACTGGGATCACCTGATTTGAAAGTGGGATAATTTCTTCATCCTAATTCCTATGAGATTTATTCCACTTCCTGGTGATTCTCCACTACTTTATGTATCCAAATACAGCTTCATACATCGCGATTCATTCTGGTTTGATTAGAATGACGAGGAAGTTGTCATATTCCCAAACAGGAAAATTGGGATCACCTAATTTGAAAGTGGGATAACTTCTTCATCCTAATTCCTATGAGAATTATTCCACTTCCTGGTGATTCTCCACTACTTTTTGTATACACATACAGCTTCTTACATCGCGATTAATCCTGATTTGATTAGAATGACGAGGAAGTTGTCATATTTGAGATTTTAGAGAGTAGAATAGGTATTGAGAGATTAAGAGAGATTTGGTAAGAGATTAAGAGAAGATTAGAAGCGATTGTGAATGAAATGGAGAGATTAAGTATGATCCATGATGAACAAGAGAGAGACTAGAGAGAGAGAGACACAATCCGCATAATTTTATTAATGAGAGAGTGTTTACAATATATAGGAGTGTGATACTAGGGTTTAAGAAGAGACTAAGCATGTGAGGTCAAAGCTAAGGGAGCCTTTAATTTGAACCGGACCAATGAGCCTCTCCACACGCGTGGTCACTATGCTAAAAGTGAACCTTATCCTTCCAGCCTGTGCCAGCCTGTTGAGACGCTCTTCCTCTATCCATAAACGGTCATATGTCTTCTTTGGTCAAGGCAAAACATGATCAGACCGTGAACTTCTTCTCGCGGTAACATTTCTTTACCGCATGGTCGATACCGTCTGTACGGCCGTACGGCCATGGTACGGACCTGTACGGACCGGTACGGACGGTTCTCCCTAAGGCCAATCCTTCTCCTCTTCTCCACATCACAACCTCTTCAACCCTGAACAACTCTCCTCATATTCCTCAGCTCATCTCAACACTCCCCCTCAAGCTTGACCATGTGGAACAAGTCAAGCTTGGAAGGATCATGAGCTCCTCCTCATTAAAAACCTCATCAAAGAAAACCCATTGGGACAAAACTCTGATGAGGGAAAAAGAGTAAGGACCTCATGATCAGGAGAGTGTATAGATCAGCCCTTAGGCGAAAGATCAAGGAGTCCCAACCTTATGTGAATTGACTCCATTGTCTTTTGCCTAGCCGCCTTAGTGAATACATCTGCCAACTGATCCTCACTCCTTGTGTAGCACGGCAGTATCACTCCCAAGACTATCATCTGCCTCACTTTATGACAGTCCACTTCAATATGCTTGGTTCTTTCATGGAACACCGAGTTTGTGGCTATGTGAATGGCTGCTTGATTGTCACAGTGCATGGTCATTGGTGTTGCTTGCTCAATCTCCAAGTGCTTCAGTATTCCTTTAATCCATACCAACTCATTTGTGAGCTTTAGCATTGCTCTATACTCAGCCTCGGCACTTGAGCATGACACCACCTTCTGCTTCTTACTCTTCCAAGTAACCATGTTTCCACCAATGAATGTGCAATAGCCGGTTGTAGATCTTCTATCTGTTCTGTCTCCAGCCCAATCTGCATCACAATATCCCACTGCTTCAGTGCTCCCGTTACAACCCATCCATATACCAAGCCCTTGAGTTCCATTCAGATACATGAGAACTCTTTCTACCATGCGCCAGTGATGCTCTCTTGGAGCTTGCATATGCTGACTCACTTGGTTCACAGCAAAACAGATGTCTGGCCTGGTGATGGTTAGATAGATCAGCTTCCCCACAAGCTTCCTGTATAGCTTTGGATCATGAAATACCTTACTATCTTCTAGCTCCCCCTCACGTGGAGCTTTATACCCATCCTCCATGGGCATCTTGGCTGTCTTTCCTCCATACGCACCAGCCTCCTTCAACAGATCCAAGATATACTTCCTTTGTGAGATGAACAACCCTTCTTCTGATCTGCACAGCTCAATTCCAAGGAAGTACTTCATTTCTCCCAAGTCTTTGATGTCAAACACAGATTTCAGAAACTCCTTGGTCTCCTTGATTCCCACCTTATCACTGCCTGTGATAACTATGTCATCCACATATACAAGAAGCACAACAATGCCTGCAGGTGTAGTAAGAGTGAAGAGAGTGTGATCAAGCTCTGATTTCCTGAAGCCTCTTCCATTTAGAGTTGTACTCAGCTTGTGATACCAGGCCCTTGGTGATTGCTTTAACCCATAGATGGCCTTCTTCAATCTCAGCACATTCCCTGGTTTCACCATCCCTTCTAGGCCCGGAGGTGGTAGCATGTAAACTTCATCTTCTAACTCTCCTTGGAGAAATGCATTCTTAACATCCATTTGCCAAAGATCCCACCCAAGGTTAGTAGCCACTGATAGGACTATTCGAATGGTGTGAAGCTTTGCAACTGGAGCAAATGTGTCAATGTAGTCTTCTCCATAAGTCTGAGTGAACCCTCTTGCTACCAGTCTAGTCTTCTTCCTCTCAATCGACCCATCAGCCTTGTACTTGACTGTAAAGATCCATCTACTAGACACAGCCTTCTTCCCTTTTGGTAGTTCACTCTCATACCATGTGTCATTCTTTATCATAGCTCCTGCCTCAGCTCCTACTGATTCCTTCCATTCCTTATCTTCCATTGCCTCTTCATAGCTTCTTGGAATGTGATTCTCATCTAAGTTTACCATAAATGCACAATGTGCTTCTGGATATTGAGCAAAGGAACACACGGCCTGAGTAGGATGCTTCACAGCTTGGGCATTGTAGTACACTCTCGTGTTTACCCAACTGGAAGGATCCTTTCTCAGCCTTGTACTCCTTCTCAACACTGGCCCTTCTTGCGCCATCTCTTGTTCTTCTTCTACTTGTGGAGTCACTGCTTCAGTCTGTTCTTCAGCTTCAGCTCTAGCCTCTCCTTGTCTCTGATCTTCTTCATTCAGTTCTCCCCTTGCTGATCCTTCTCCACTTTGGACAGGAGAATCAGTTCCTCTGTTTCCTAGCTCACCGGCCTCTTCTAAGCCTTGGTCCTCTAGTTCAGATACTGATTCACTTCCCCCCTCATGTGCAAAGTGGGATGGTTCTTCTGCTGCAGTTGGAGTAGGTTCTGGACGCCTACTCTGATCCTGGGACACTCCAATTCCGAGCCCCTCTAGGATGTTTCTCAAGCAAGCAGCTCTTTCTGATGGCTGGGAGAGATCCTCCAAGTCTTCCCATGTCTGCTCATCATAGTATCCTTTGTCTTCCATGAATCTGACATCCCTTGACACTAGGACTCTCCTAGCTGTAGGATCATAGCATTTGTATCCCTTCTGTGAAGTGGAATACCCAATCATCATAGCCTTGGTGCTCTTTGCTTCTAGTTTGTTTCTCTGCTCGCCTGGTACAAGAACATAACACACGCATCCAAAGGTCCTCAGGTGATCCAAGACTGGCCTGCTCTTGTTGAGTACCTCAAATGGAGATTGATCTGCCAAGATCCTGGTTGGTATCCTGTTGATCAGATAGCACGCAGTCATCACAGCATCACTCCAATACCTCTTGGGAACCCCTTTGTGGAACATCATGGACCGGGACACCTCCATGAGATGTCTGTTCTTCCTTTCCGCAACTCCATTCTGCTGTGGAGTGTATGGGCAGCTAGTCTGGTGAAGAATCCCATGTTGAGCAAGGTGATCACGAAATGCATGCCCAGTATACTCCCCACCATTATCAGACCTGAAAATCTTAATCTTGGCATGATATTGGTTAGTCACATAGGCTTGAAAATTTTTAAATGCATCAAGGACCCTATCTTTAGTTTTAATCAATGTTAACCAGGTGTATTTGGATTTTTCATCAATGAATGTGACATAATACTTGTAATCATCCCTAGATAAGCAAGGTGCCGTCCAAACATCAGAGTGAATTAAATCAAAGCAGTTTGCATAAAGAGTAGATGATTTCTGAAAAACAGTCTTACAATGTTTGCCCAAAATACATGCCTCACAATCATTATTTTTAAACATGACACCTGGTAACATAATGCTTAAAGCCCTAACATGTGGATGTCCTAGCCTAGCATGCCACAGAGCATCAGTACTTAAGGAAGAAACAGAACTAAACGAGAAACAAGAACTAGAAATAGGTGCAAGGTCTTCAATCATGTAAAGATCCCCCTTGGTTGCTCCTTGCCCAATCAACTTACTGCTCTTAATATCCTGAAACTTAACATCATTAGGACTGAAAATAACATTGCATTGAAGATCAGTAGTGCATTTCTTAACTGATAAAAGATTAGAGGTGAACTCAGGCATGTAAAAAGCTTTTGAATCCTTATTAAACAAGTTCAGTTTACCAATGCCTCTAATGGGAATTCTATCTCCATTTGCAATCATAACATGTCCAAGGGCAGGTTCTATGTCTTTTATCAGATTGTTATCACTAATCATGTGATGAGATGCACCAGAATCAATTATCAATGGTTTATGCAAGCTCCTACCAGTATTGATTCTAGATGTTTCATTTTCAGCTTTCAGGCTCTTAACTACTCCTAACAATCTATCAGTTATGCTAGTATGAGCAGTGGCAGTACATGAGGTTTTAAAAATGTCTAACAGCTTATCAGAGATACTAGGTAATGTATGAGCAGAGTATGAGTATCCAAGAGTGTTGCCTAGCACTTTACCAGACTCCTTGAGGGCTCGGATGAATGCCTCAAAGTCAGCCTTGGTGATCACCTCCTGAGAAGTTAGAGCTCTGCCTTCACTTTCACCCGCCTTGACATTTGGACTAGCCCCTGATGAGCCGGCACCACTTGCTTCAGCAGAAAGGTGAGCCTTAGCTTCTCTATCCTTGTTGAACTTGCTCGGCCTGAGGTGTGGATGTAGGATCCAGCACTGACTCTTCTTATGCCCCTGCCGCTTGCAATGCTCACAGCTTCCTTCATACTTCTCATACTTCCTTCCATCTCCACGGTACGCTGCCTTGTTTGCTTGCGCCTCTTCTGCTTTATGAGCCGTGGACATTCCCTTCTTGCCTCCAAACAACCCAAGAGAGCCTTCCTCCTTCTGAAGTTGTGCGCATACCTCCTCCATGGATGGGAGAGTAGGTGATCTCAGGATATGCTTGATCACATCCTGGTAGCTTTCATCTAGAGTCATCAATAGCCCAAACACCTGATCTTGCTCTCTCCTTTCAATGAGCGATTCTTCATCAGTTGTGTTGGGTCTAAGACTCTCAAGTTCGGACCACAAAGCTCCAAACTTCCCCATGTGCTTGGTGAGATCTTCTCCATCTTGCCTCAAGACGCTGATGGTTTGCTTTAGATCAAACACCCGACTTATGTTGGACTTGTTTCCATACCTCTTATGGAGCATGTCCCAAAGGCGCTTAGGAGTCTCAAAGTGCACGTAAGCTTCGAGTATGGGGAGCTCCAGAGAGGCATGGAGCACAGACAGCACCATCAAATCCTCTTGGACCCATCTCTTTGCTTCAGCTACCGCAAGAGTCTTCCCGTCGCCTTCTTCTTCATCTTCTTTGGCCACTGGCTCCGGACCATCATCTGTGATGTGGTTCCACAGCCCTAGCCTTCCAATGGTAGTCCTCACTAACTGGGACCACATCAAGTAGTTCGAGCCTCCCTTCAGTGCAACCGGAACCGTCACCAGTTTGCTAAAGTTGGTCGTCTCCATTTCCTCTTCTTTATCACACAAGAACAAACTCGCAAATGTAAAGAAAGGAACAAGGATCTCTCAATACCAAAGCCAACCTGGCTCTGATACCATGAGATTTTAGAGAGTAGAATAGGTATTGAGAGATTAAGAGAGATTTGGTAAGAGATTAAGAGAAGATTAGAAGCGATTGTGAATGAAATGGAGAGATTAAGTATGATCCATGATGAACAAGAGAGAGACTAGAGAGAGAGAGACACAATCCGCATAATTTTATTAATGAGAGAGTGTTTACAATATATAGGAGTGTGATACTAGGGTTTAAGAAGAGACTAAGCATGTGAGGTCAAAGCTAAGGGAGCCTTTAATTTGAACCGGACCAATGAGCCTCTCCACACGCGTGGTCACTATGCTAAAAGTGAACCTTATCCTTCCAGCCTGTGCCAGCCTGTTGAGACGCTCTTCCTCTATCCATAAACGGTCATATGTCTTCTTTGGTCAAGGCAAAACATGATCAGACCGTGAACTTCTTCTCGCGGTAACATTTCTTTACCGCATGGTCGATACCGTCTGTACGGCCGTACGGCCATGGTACGGACCTGTACGGACCGGTACGGACGGTTCTCCCTAAGGCCAATCCTTCTCCTCTTCTCCACATCACAACCTCTTCAACCCTGAACAACTCTCCTCATATTCCTCAGCTCATCTCAACAATATTCCCAAACAGGAAAACTGGGATCACCTGATTTGAAAGTGGGATAACTTCTCCATCCTAATTCCTATGAGATTTATTCCACTTCCTGGTGATTCTCCACTTCTTTATGTATCCAAATACATCTTCTTACATCGCGATTCATCCTGGTTTGATTAGAATGACGAGGAAGTTGTCATTTTCCCAAACAGGAAAACTGGGATCACCTTATTTGAAAGTGGGATAACTTCTTCATCCTAATTCCTATGGAATTATTCCACTTCCTGGTGATTCTCCACTACTTTTTGAATCCAAATATAGGTTCTTACATCCCGATTCATCCTGGTTTGATTAGAATGACGAGGAAGTTGTCATATTCCCAAATAGGAAAACTGGGATCACCTAATTTGAAAGTGGGATAACTTCTTCATCCTAATTCCTATGAGAATTATTCAACTTCCTGGTGATTCTCCACCACTTTATGTATCCAAATAGTGCTTCTTACATCGCGATTCATCCTGGTTTGATCAGAATGATGAGGAAGTTGTCATATTCTCAAACAGGAAAACTGGGATCACCTTATTTGAAAGTGGGATAATTTCTTCATCCTAATTCCAATGAGATTTATTCCACTTCCTGGTGATTCTCCACTACTTTATGTATCCAAATACAGCTTCATACATCGTGATTCATCCTGGTTTGATTAGAATGACGAGGAAGTTGTCATATTCCCAAACAGGAAAATTGGGATCACCTAATTTGAAAGTGGGATAACTTCTTCATCCTAATTCCTATGAGAATTATTCCACTTCCTGGTGATTCTCCACTACTTTTTGTATACAAATACAGCTTCTTACATCGCGATTAATCCTGATTTGATTAGAATGACGAGGAAGTTGTCATATTCCCAAACAGGAAAACTGGGATCACCTGATTTGAAAGTGGGATAACTTCTCCATCCTAATTCCTATGAGATTTATTCCACTTCCTGGTGATTCTCCACTTCTTTATGTATCCAAATACATCTTCTTACATCGCGATTCATCCTGGTTTGATTAGAATGACGAGGAAGTTGTCATTTTCCCAAACAGGAAAACTGGGATCACCTTATTTGAAAGTGGGATAACTTCTTCATCCTAATTCCTATGAGAATTATTCCACTTCCTGGTGATTCTCCACTACTTTTTGTATACAAATACAGCTTCTTACATCGCGATTCATCCTGATTTGATTAGAATGACGAGGAAGTTGTCATATTCCCAAATAGGAAAACTGGGATCACCTGATTTGAAAGTGGGATAACTTCTTCATCCTAATTCCTATGAGATTTATTCCACTTCCTGGTGATTCTCCACTTCTTTATGTATCCAAATACATTTTTTTACATCGCGATTCATCCTGGTTTGATTAGAATGACGAGGAAGTTGTCATATTCCCAAACAGGAAAACAGGGATCACCTGATTTGAAAGTGGGATAACTTCTTAATCCTAATTCCTATAAGAATTATTCCACTTCCTGGTGATTCTCGACTACTTTTTTTATACAAATACAGCTTCTTACATCGCGATTCATCCTGATTTGATTAGAATGACGAGGAAGTTGTCATATTCCCAAACAGGAAAACTAGGATCACCTGATTTGAAAGTGGGATAACTTCTTCATCCTAATTCCTATGAGATTTATTCCACTTCCTGGTGATTCTCCACTTCTTTATGTATCCAAATTCATCTTCTTACATCGCGATTCATCCTGGTTTGATGAGAATGACGAGGAAGTTGTCATATTCCCAAACAGGAAAACTGGGATCACCTGATTTGAAAGTGGGATAACTTCTTCATCCTAATTCCTATGAGATTTATTCCACTTCATGGTGATTCTCCACTTCTTTATGTATCCAAATACATTTTCTTACATCACGATTCATCCTGGTTTGATTAGAATGACGAGGAAGTTGTCATATTCCCAAACAGGAAAACTGGGATCACCTGATTTGAAAGTGGGATAACTTCTTCATCCTAATTCCTATGAGAATTATTCCACTTCCTGGTGATTCTCCACTACTTTTTGTATAAAAATACAGCTTCTTACATCGCGATTCATCCTGATTTGATTAGAATGACGAGGAAGTTGTCATATTCCCAAACAGGAAAACTAGGATCACCTGATTTGAAAGTGGGATAACTTCTCCATCCTAATTCCTATGAGATTTATTCCACTTCCTGGTGATTCTCCACTTCTTTATGTATCCAAATACATCTTCTTACATCGCGATTCATCCTGGTTTGATTAGAATAACGAGGAAGATGTCATATTCCCAAACAGGAAAACTGGGATCACCTTATTTGAAAGTGGGACAATTTCTTCATCCTAATTCCTATGAGAATTATTCCACTTTCTGGTGATTCTTCACTACTTTTTGTATACAAATACAGCTTCTTACATCGCGATTCATCCTGATTTGATTAGAATGACGAGGAAGTTGTCATATTCCCAAACAGGAAAACTGGGGTCACCTGATTTGAAAGTGGGATAACTTCTTCATCCTAATTCCTATGAGATTTATTCCACTTCCTGGTGATTCTCCACTTCTTTATATATCCAAATATAGCTTCTACATCGCGATTCATCCTGGTTTGATCAGAATGATGAGGAAGTTGTCATATTCCCAAACAAGAAAACTGGGATCACCTGATTTGAAAGTAGGATAACTTCTTCATCCTAACTCCTATGAGATTTATTCCACTTCCTGGTGATTCTCCACTAATTTATGTATCCAAATACAGGTTTTTTCATCGCGATTCATCCTGGTTTGATTAAAATGACGAGGAAGTTGTCATATTCCCAAACAGGAAAACTAGGATCACCTGATTTGAAAGTGGGATAACTTCTTCATCCTAATTCCTATGGAATTATTCCACTTCCTGGTGATTCTCCACTACTTTTTGAATCCAAATATAGGTTCTTACATCCCGATTCATCCTGGTTTGATTAGAATGACGAGGAATTTGTCATATTCCCAAATAGGAAAACTGGGATCACCTAATTTGAAAGTGGGATAACTTCTTCATCCTAATTCCTATGAGAATTATTCCACTTCCTGGTGATTCTCCACTACTTTTTGTATACAAATAGAGCTTCTTACATCGCGATTCATCCTGGTTTAATCAGAAAGATGAGGAAGTTGTCATATTCTCAAACAGGAAAACTGGGATCACCTGATTTGAAAGTGGGATAATTTCTTCATCCTAATTCCTATGAGATTTATTCCACTTCCTGGTGATTCTCCACTACTTTATGTATCCAAATACAGCTTCATACATCGCGATTCATCCTGGTTTGATTAGAATGACGAGGAAGTTGTCATATTCCCAAACAGGAAAACTGGGATCACCTAATTTGAAAGTGGGATAACTTCTTCATCCTAATTCCTATGAGAATTATTCCACTTCCTGGTGATTCTCCACTACTTTTTGTATACAAATACAGCTTCTTACATCGCGATTAATCCTGATTTGATTAGAATGACGAGGAAGTTGTCATATTCCCAAACAGGAAAACTGGGATCACCTGATTTGAAAGTGGGATAACTTCTTCATCCTAATTCCTATGAGATTTATTCCACTTCCTGGTGATTCTCCACTTCTTTATGTATCCAAATACATCTTCTTACATCGCGATTCATCCTGGTTTGATTAGAATGACGAGGAAGTTGTCATATTCCCAAACAGGAAAACTGAGATCACCTTATTTGAAAGTGGGATAACTTCTTCATCCTAATTCCTATGAGAATTATTCCACTTCCTTGTGATTCTCCACTACTTTTTGTATAGAAATACAGCTTCTTACATCGCGATTCATCCTGATTTGATTAGAATGACGAGGAAGTTGTCATATTCCCAAACAGGAAAACTGGGATCACCTGATTTGAAAGTGGGATAATTTCTTCCTCCTAATTCCTATTGAAATATTTTAGAGAATCTGAGTTGTATATGAGAGAGTAGTATGATTTAGGTTGAGTAGAGAAAGGATTAGTGACTAATGGAGAATCATTATGGAAATGTGTAGAGAGAGATTGATAGGATAGAACTGTCTAATCTTATTATGAGATGAGGTTACATCATTTATAGAAGAGGCATTAGGGTTTACAAGTTAAGGGAAAACATCACTAGTCATAAGCATGTGTAGTCAAGACCAAAGGGAGCGTTTCTTTTGAATGAATGGACGGTAAGGCTCACACGCTTTGCCTTTGCCTTTACAGCCTGTCCACGGCCTGGATGGATAAGGCTCGTCCTTCCCTTATCCCTAAACGGTCTGATCAGTCTTGAGACCCTCCGTGTGCTGTAGAGGCTTTACTCACCCATCTCCTTCTCCCTTTATGTTTCCTTAGATGTACGGCCAAGCCCCTGTCCGTACATAGGCCGTACTGTCCGTACCTAGGCCGTACTGTCCGTACTCTTTCCCATCACTTGCTTAGCTCTACCTTTCCTTCTCATAATGGCTTCCTCTTCTCAACACTCCCCCTCAAGCTTAGCTTTGTGAAAGCCTAAGCTTGGATGGCCATGAGATCTTCCTCATTAAAAACCTCACCAAGGAAAACCCATTGGGACAAAACCTTGATGAGGGAAAAAGAGTAAAGACCTCACAGCCAAGAGGATCAGCTCCTACTCTTCCCAAGATCAATGAGGCCCAACCTGATATGAATGGACTCCATTGTCTTCTGTCTTGCAGCCTTGGTGAACACATCAGCTAACTGATCTTCACTCCTCGTATAACATGGCAAGATGACTCCTAGAATGATCATTTGCCTCACCTTGTGGCAATCAACTTCAATGTGCTTGGTTCTTTCATGAAACACCGAGTTGGATGCAATGTGAATGGCTGCTTGGTTATCACAATGCATTGTCATTGGCGTGGCTTGATCAATCTCCAAATGCTTCAAGATGCCTTTGATCCACACCAACTCGTTGGTAAGCTTCAGCATAGCTCTATACTCAGCTTCTGCGCTTGAGCAAGAGACCACCTTCTGCTTCTTACTCTTCCATGTCACCAAGTTGCCTCCAATGAATGTGCAATAGCCTGTGGTTGATCTCCTGTCTGCTCTATCACCAGCCCAATCTGCATCACAGTATCCAACCACTTCAGTGCTTCCATTGCAGCCCATCCATACTCCTTGATCAGGTGAGCCGTTGAGATACATCAAGATCCTCTCCACCATGCGCCAATGATGTTCCTTAGGAACTTGCATGTGTTGACTCACCTGGTTCACAGCAAAACAAATGTCAGGTCTAGTTATAGTAAGATAGATCAATTTGCCAACTAGTTTTCTATAGAGTTTAGGATCCTGATAAGGTTTGCTGTCTTCATTCTCCCCCTCTCGTGGGACTTTATAGCCATCCTCCATAGGCATCCTTGCTGTCTTGCCTCCATAAGCCCCTGCATCTTTCAAAAGATCAAGTGTATACTTCCTTTGGGACATGAACAAACCTTCCTTGGATCTACATATCTCAATTCCAAGAAAGTATTTCATTTCTCCCAAATCTTTAATCTCAAACATGGATTTAAGAAACTCCTTGGTTGCTATGATACCTTCCTTATCACTTCCTGTGATAATGATATCATCAACATACACAAGAAGTGCAATCATACCTGAGGGAGTAGTAAGAGTGAAAAGGGTGTGATCAAGTTCAGACTTCTTGAAGCCTCGGCCATTTAGGGTAGTACTTAGCTTGTTGTACCAAGCTCTTGGTGATTGTTTTAACCCATAGATAGCTTTCTTTAGTCTCAACACATTCCCTCTCTTCACTAAGTGTTCCAAGCCGGGAGGTGGATGCATATACACTTCATCCTCAAGTTCTCCTTGTAGAAAGGCATTCTTCACATCCATTTGCCATAAGCCCCATCCAAGGTTCACGGCCAAGCTTAAGACAATTCGGATTGTGTGTAGTTTAGCTACTGGTGCAAAGGTCTCAATGTAATCTTCTCCATATGTTTGTGTGAAGCCTCTTGCAACCAGTCTTGACTTCTTCCTTTCAACCTTTCCATCAGCCTTATACTTGATTGTGAAGATCCATCTACTTGTCACAGCCTTCTTCCCTTTGGGTAGCTCACTCTCATACCATGTATCATTCTTGATCATAGCTCCTGCCTCAGCTCCAACTGATTCCTTCCATTCTTTATCCATCATTGCCTCTTCATAGCTTCTTGGAATGTAGTTCTCATCCAAGTTTACCATAAAAGCACAATGTTCTTCAGGGTATTGAGCAAATGAACATACAGCTTGAGAAGGATGCTCCACAGCTTGGGCATTGTAGTACACTCTCGTGTTTACCCAAGAGGAAGGATCCTTCCTCAGCCTTGTACTTCTTCTTAGTTGTTGTTGTGGAGGTGTCGGCTCTCTCAATTCTTCTTGAGTCTCATCACCTGATGACTCTCCCATTGGTACTGATTCGGTCTCCACACCATCTTGTGTTGTTTCTACACCACCTTGATCATGTGACGCCAAATCCTCTCCTCTTCTATCACTTGAGCTTTCTTGAGCTCCTGTTTCTTCTCCCCCCTCATGATGAAGGTGGGGTTGTTCTGTGGTTTCCATAGATGGTGGAGATGTTCCCGGACAGCTCCCTCCACTATTTTGGTCTTGAGACACCTTAATACCTAGGTTCTCCAAGATAATTCGCAGCACACCAGCCTTGTCTGATGTAATGTCCTTCAAGTCTTCCTGATTCTTCTCATCATAGTATCCTCGTGATTCAATGAACTTCACATCTCTAGAAGTCAAAACCCTCCTTGTAACCGGATCATAACATCTATACCCCTTTTGAGTTGTTGAATAACCAATAAACATGGCTTTGGTGCTTCTAGCTTCAAGCTTGTTGCGCAGCTCTCCCGGAATCAGCACATAACACAAGCATCCGAAGACTCTCAAGTAGTCAAGGACTGGCTTGTGTTTGTTTAGAACTTCAAATGGAGCATGATCTCCTAACACCTTAGTTGGAGTTCTGTTGATCAAGTAGCATGCAGTAGAGACAGCATCACTCCAAAACCTTTTGGGAACGTGTGCTTGAAGCATGAGAGCCCTTGCCACCTCCATGAGATGTCTATTCTTCCTCTCAGCCACCCCATTTTGCTGAGGAGTATAGGGACAACTAGTCTGATGGAGTACTCCATGCTGAGCTAGATGTTGTTTGAACGCCAAGCTTGTGTATTCTCCTCCATTATCTGATCTAAAAATTTTAATCTTGGCATGATAATGGTTAGTCACATAAGCTTGAAAGTTCTTAAATGCATCAAGTACCCTATCTTTGGTTTGAATTAAGGTTAACCAGGTGTATTTGGATTTTTCATCAATGAATGTGACAAAGTACTTAAAATTATCCCTAGACATACAAGGAGCAGTCCATACATCAGAATGAATCAAATCAAAGCAATTCTCATAGACTGTTGTAGATTTAGGAAACACATTCTTACAATGCTTGCTTAGGATACAAGTTTCACAATCTTTATTCTCATAAATAACACCTGGTACCATTAAATTCAAAGGTTTAACATGAGGGTGGCCTAGTCTAGCATGCCATAATGCATTCTTATTCAAACTAGAGACAGAATCAGAAGCAAAAGTAAATGAGCAGCAATGATTAGGAACAGAAGTAAGATCTTCAAGTAAGTAAAGTTCTCCTTTAGTAACTCCTTTCCCAATCACCTTGTTGCTTTTAATATCCTGAAACTTTACATCATTAGGACTGAATATAACATTGCATTGCAAGTCAGTAGCACATCTCTTAACCGACAATAGATTAGATGTAAACTCAGGCATGTAGAAGGCCTTAGATTCTTTTTCAAACAACTTAAGTTTTCCTATCCCTTTTATGGGAATTTTATCACCATTAGCAATCATTACATTTCCATTTGCAGGCTCAATATCCTTAATTAGTCTAGTGTCACTTATCATATGATGAGATGCACCAGAATCAACTATCAATGCTTTAGGCCTATTACTAGCAGTATGAGCTTGATACGGAGTCCTAGCCGGTTTACATTCATTCCTTAAGTTGATGAATGCATTTTCAATCCTAGCATTTCTAGAATCACTTGCAATACTATCAGTTAGGTTATCAATCAGGGATGCGCCAAAAGAATAACCATAGTTGATACTACTTTTGTTACCATTGTCTTTGAACATCTTGATGAGGGCGTCTATGTCTGATCTCCGGATGTAGTCATTGTTGCTTGGCCCTCCTGTGTAAGCCACAAGTGACTTCCCATCACCCACATCACGCGTATCTCCTTCATTTGCCCTGCTTGATGAACCAGCACCCGAGGAGCTCTCGGTCATGTGTGCCCTTGCTTCTTTTTCTTTCAAGAACTTAGTCGGCTTCAGGTGAGGATGAAGGATCCAGCACTGACTCTTCTTGTGCCCATACTTCTTGCAATGATCACAGTTCCCATTGAACCTCTTGTCCTCATACTTGCCATAACCCGCCTTGTTTGCTTGAGGGGCTTCATTCTGATCGGCTTGAGCAGCTTGATTGGCCAATGAGAGCCCTCCTTTGCCTCCAAACAATCCAATGGAGCCTTGCTCTTTCTGAATCTGTGAGCATACATCCTCAAGATCAGGGAGCTTATCAGACCTCAACATATGCTGAATGAGACCGGAGTAGGCAGGACTCAGCGTGAGTAGTAACCCAAACACCTTGTCTTGCTCGCGCCTCTCATTCAACTGATCTGGATCAGTTGTGCTTGGCCTCAACATCTCTAGCTCGGACCACAAAGCCCTGAACCTCCCCAAATGTTTGGTGAACTCCATGTCTTCTTGCACTAGGTTGTTGATGGCTTGCTTCACCTCAAAGACCCGGCTCAGGTTTGAAGTGTTCCCATACACTTTCTTCAAAGTGTCCCACAGCTCCTTGGCTGACTCACAGTAGCTGTATGCCTCCAGTATCGCCGGCTCCAACGACCCATGAAGAACAGACATCACCACCATGTCTTCTTGCTGCCACTTCTCTACAGCTTCACTTGAGACCTCTCCTTGGTCTTCTACTTGAGTAATGAGCTTTGGAGCTTCACCGGTTGTGACATGACTCCACAAGCCCTTACTTCCAACGATGGTCTTCACTAGCCGAGACCAAACCAGGTAGTTGTTCCCCTTAAAGGTAATCGCCACCTTCATCTTCATGTTCTCCATCTTTACACAGCTTGACTTTAAAAGCTTGAGATAGATGAGACCTTGATCCAACGAGTCTTGTAAGAACTGATCTGAACTTGTCTAGAACCCACACACACAAAGATGAACACCTTTGAGCTTTGATCTTCCACGGATGACTTCAAAGCTTCAAACTTGTTTCTCAACGTTTCAAACTAGAACTCAGATCCTTTGCAACCTGGCTCTGATACCATGAAATATTTTAGAGAATCTGAGTTGTATATGAGAGAGTAGTATGATTTAGGTTGAGTAGAGAAAGGATTAGTGACTAATGGAGAATCATTATGGAAATGTGTAGAGAGAGATTGATAGGATAGAACTGTCTAATCTTATTATGAGATGAGGTTACATCATTTATAGAAGAGGCATTAGGGTTTACAAGTTAAGGGAAAACATCACTAGTCATAAGCATGTGTAGTCAAGACCAAAGGGAGCGTTTCTTTTGAATGAATGGACGGTAAGGCTCACACGCTTTGCCTTTGCCTTTACAGCCTGTCCACGGCCTGGATGGATAAGGCTCGTCCTTCCCTTATCCCTAAACGGTCTGATCAGTCTTGAGACCCTCCGTGTGCTGTAGAGGCTTTACTCACCCATATCCTTCTCCCTTTATGTTTCCTTAGATGTACGGCCAAGCCCCTGTCCGTACATAGGCCGTACTGTCCGTACTCTTTCCCATCACTTGCTTAGCTCTACCTTTCCTTCTCATAATGGCTTCCTCTTCTCAACACCTATGAGATTTATTCCACTTCCTGGTGATTCTCCACTACTTTATGTATCCAAATACAGCTTCATACATCGCGATTCATCCTGGTTTGATTAGAATGCCGAGGAAGTTGTCATATTCCCAAACAGGAAAACTGGGATCACCTTATTTGAAAGTGGGATAACTTCTTCATCCTAATTCCTATGTGAATTATTCCACTTCCTGGTGATTCTCCACTACTTTTTGTATACAAATACAGCTTCTTACATCGCGATTCATCCTGATTTGATTAGAATGACGAGGAAGTTGTCATATTCCCAAACAGAAAAACTGGGATCACCTGATTTGAAAGTGGGATAACTTCTTCATCCTAATTCCTATGAGATTTATTCCACTTCCTGGTGATTCTCCACTTCTTTATGTATCCAAATATAGCTTCTTACATCACGATTCTTCCTGGTTTGATCAGAATGACGAGGAAGTTGTCATATTCCCAAACAAGAAAACTGGGATCACCTGATTTGAAAGTGGGATAACTTCTTCATCCTAATTCCTATGAGATTTATTCCACTTCCTGGGGATTTTTCACTTCTTTATGTATCCAAATACAACTTCTTACATCGCGATTCATCTTGGTTTGATTAGAATGACGAGGAAGTTGTCATATTCCCAAACAGGAAAACTGGGATCACCTTATTTGAAAGTGGGATAACTTCTTCATCCTAATTCCTATAAGAACTATTCCACTTCCTGGTGATTCTCCACTACTTTTTGTATACAAATACAGCTTCTTACATCGCGATTCATCCTGATTTGATTAGAATGACGAGGAAGTTGTCAAATTCCCAAACAGAAAAAGTGGGATAACTTTTTCATCTTAATTCCTATGAGATTTATTCCACTTCCTGGTGATTCTCCACTTTTTTATGTATCCAAATACATCTTCTTACATCGCGATTCATCCTGGTTTGATTAGAATGACGAGGAAGTTGTCATATTCCCAAACAGGAAAACTGGGATCACCTTATTTGAATGTGGGACAACTTCTTCATCCTAATTCCTATGAGAATTATTCCACTTCCTGGTGATTCTCCACTACTTTTTGTATACAAATACAGCTTCTTACATCGCGATTCATCCTGATTTGATTAGAATGACGAGGAAGTTGTCATATTCCCAAACAGAAAAACTGGGATCACCTGATTTGAAAGTGGGATAACTTCTTCATCCTAATTCCTATGAGATTTATTCCACTTCCTGGTGATTCTCCACTTCTTTATATATCCAAATATAGCTTCTTACATCGCGATTCATCCTGGTTTGATCAGAATGATGAGGAAGTTGTCATATTCCCAAACAAGAAAACTGGGATCACCAGATTTGAAAGTAGGATAACTTCTTCATCCTAACTCCTATGAGATTTATTCCACTTCCTGGTGATTCTCCACTAATTTATGTATCCAAATACAGCTTCTTACATCGTGATTCATCCTGGTTTGATTAAAATGACGAGGAAGTTGTCATATTCCCAAACAGGAAAACTGGGATCACCTGATTTGAAAGTGGGATAACTTCTTCATCCTAATTCCTATGGAATTATTCCACTTCCTGGTGATTCTCCACTACTTTTTGAATCCAAATATAGGTTCTTACATGCCGATTCATCCTGGTTTGATCAGAATGACGAGGAAGTTGTCATATTCCCAAACAGGAAAACTGGGATCACCTAATTTGAAAGTGGGATAACTTCTTCATCCTAATTCCTATGAGAATTATTCCACTTCCTGGTGATTCTCCACTACTTTTTGTATACAAATAGAGCTTCTTACATCGCGATTCATCCTGGTTTAATCAGAAAGATGAGGAAGTTGTCATATTCTCAAACAGGAAAATTGGGATCACCTGATTTGAAAGTGGGATAATTTCTTCATCCTAATTCCTATGAGATTTATTCCTCTTCCTGGTGATTCTCCACTACTTTATGTATCCAAATACAGCTTCATACATCGCAATTCATCCTGGTTTGATTAGAATGACGAGGAAGTTGTCATATTCCCAAACAGGAAAACTGGGATCACCTAATTTGAAAGTGGGATAACTTCTTCATCCTAATTCCTATGAGAATTATTCCACTTCCTGGTGATTCTCCACTACTTTTTGTATACAAATACAGCTTCTTACATCGCGATTAATCCTGATTTGATTAGAATGACGAGGAAGTTGTCATATTCCCAAACAGGAAAACTGGGATCACCTGATTTGAAAGTGGGATAATTTCTTCATCCTAATTCCTATGAGATTTATTCCACTTCCAGGTGATTCTCCACTTCTTTATGTATCCAAATACATCTTCTTACATCGCGATTCTGAAAGTTTAAGAGAATGAAATGATTTAGAGAAGATTAAGGACCAGAATGAGAGATTATGAAGAGATTAGACTAGAATCATGTTTAGGAGAGTATGAACTTCAAGAGATAAACTCAGAACTATATATTTCTTATTAATGACAAGAGTTACAATATATAGTGTGAGATCATAAGGGTTTTCGAAATCAAAGAGATTAGCTAAGTATGTGAAGTCAACAAGGAGAAGATAAGCTTTCTTTGGACCGGCCAATCAGCTTCTCCACACGCTTGGAGCATCCGGCATCTTGGACCAAGATGCTCTTCCCTTTCCAGCTGTGCCAGCCTGTCAAGCCGCGCCTCTTCTTATCCTCCAACGGTCTGATCCATCAGCCAAAGTCTCTCCTTTCCACATGAGTTACTCGGGTAACTCCTTGTGACCGTGGTCGAGGTTTCACCCATCTGAATGTGTACGGACCGTACGGCCTTGTACGGCCTTGTACGGTCAGGCCATTGTGAACCTCTCCCATCACACCAATGCTTAACACACCCTCTTCAGCCTTAACCCCTTTGTGCTTCACATCTTTATACTCAACTCTTCAACACTCCCCCTCAAGCTTAGCTTTATGAAGTCTAAGCTTGGACACTATGAGATCTTCCTCATTAAAAACCTCACCAAAGAAAACCCATTGGGACAAAACTTTGATGAGGGAAAAAGAGTAAAGACCTCATAGTAAGGGGCTCAGCTCCTAGGTGAAAGATCAATGAGTCCCAACCTGATGTAGATGGACTCCATTGTCTTCATCCTTGCCGCTTTTGTGAACACATCAGCAAGTTGATCCTCACTCCGTGTGTAGCATGGCAGAATCACTCCCAAGACTATCATCTGCCTCACCTTGTGACAATCCACTTCAATATGCTTGGTTCTCTCGTGGAAGACTGAGTTAGAGGCAATGTGAATTGCGGCTTGGTTATCACAATGCATTGTCATTGGCGCCACTTGCTCAATCCCAATGTGCTTCAAGATCCCCTTGATCCATACCAACTCATTAGTGAGCTTCAGCATTGCTCTATACTCTGCCTCCGCACTAGAACATGAGACCACCTTTTGCTTCTTGCTTTTCCAAGTCACAAGGTTCCCTCCAATGAAGGTGCAGTAGCCGGTTGTGGATCTTCTGTCTGCTCTATCTCCAGCCCAATCTGCATCACAGTAGCCAACAACTTCTGTACTCCTATTGCATCCCATCCAGACTCCTTGGCCTGGTGATCCGTTGAGATAGCTCAGCACTCTATCTACCATTCTCCAATGGTGATCCTTTGGAGCTTGCATGTGTTGGCTCACCTGATTCACAGCAAAGCAGATATCAGGACGTGTGATTGTTAGGTAGATTAGCTTACCTACTAGCTTCCTATAAAGCTTAGGGTCATGGAACAGCTTGCTGTCTTCAAGCTCCCCCTCTCTTGGTACTTTGTACCCATCCTCCATTGGCATTTTTGCGGTTTGTCCTCCAAGTTTACCTGCATCTTTCAAAAGATCAAGTGTATATTTTCTTTGGGACATGAATAATCCTTCCTTGGATCTACAAATCTCAATCCCAAGAAAGTATTTCATCTCTCCAAGATCTTTAATCTCAAACACAGATTTGAGATAGTCTTTGGTTTCTTGTATTCCAACCTTATCACTCCCAGTAATGATAATGTCATCAACATAAACCAATAGACAGATGATACCTGAGGTTGTGTTTAGAGTAAACAAGGTATGATCCAGTTCAGACTTCCTGAAGCCTTTTCCATTCAGTGTAGTACTCAGCTTGTGATACCAGGCTCTAGGCGATTGCTTCAATCCATAGATAGCCTTCTTCAATCTTAAGACATTCCCTGGCTTCACAAGATTCTCAAGACCCGGAGGAGGCTGCATATACACCTCATCTTCAAGTTCTCCTTGTAGAAATGCATTCTTCACATCCATTTGCCACAATCCCCATTCAAGGTTAGTGGCAATTGATAAGATGATCCGGATGGTGTGAAGCTTGGCTACTGGAGCAAATGTGTCTATGTAGTCCTCTCCATATGTCTGTGTGAACCCTCTAGCCACAAGCCTTGTTTTCTTCCTATCAACCGTCCCATCTGGTCTATACTTGATTGTAAATATCCATTTACATGAGACTGCCTTCTTCCCTTTAGGTAGCCCACTCTCATACCAGGTTCCATTCTTAACCATTGCATCAGCCTCATCCGCAACTGAGTTTCTCCACTCTTTGTCTTTCATTGCCTCCTCATATGTCCTTGGTATGTAGCTTGCATCCAAACTTGTCATAAAGGCACAATGCTCGTTTGGGAACTCAGCAAATGAACAGACAGCTTGACTAGGATGTGAAACGGCTTGAGCATTGTAATAGACTCTGGTATTGGTCCAGTTAGATGGATCCTTCCTTACTCTCGTACTTCTTCTCAATGGCACTGTCTCCATAATTGGTTCACTGACCACCTCAGGTTCTATAGCCGTTTCATTCAGTACCTCTACCTCTTCCCTTTCTTCAGGTTGTATCTCCATCTGATCTCTTCTTCCTTCAGTTGCATCTTCATTGTGCATCCCTTGTTGATCAGGACTTGAGCTCCCTTCATTCTCATGAGCTGTACAAGACTTGTTTCCCCCTTCATGATCAGCATGGGATGTGTCTTCAGCTTCATTTTGAACTGGTGCTTCTCGCCCTTTTGGATCCTGGGTTGTATTGATCCCAAGACCATCCAAGATCATCCTAAGACTCGCGGCCTTATCAGATGGTTGAGCTAGATCTTCCAGATCTTCCCAGCTCCTTTCTTCATAGTAGCCTTTAGTTTCTATGAACTTAACGTCCCTTGAAACTAAAAGTCTTCTTGTTTGCGGATCAAAGCATTTGTATCCTCTTTGTGTTGTTGAGTACCCCACAAACATGGCTTTGGTACTCTTAGGCTCCAACTTGTTCCTCATGTCTCCTGGAATCAGCACATAACATAGACTTCCGAACACTCTCAAATGACTTAGGAATGGCTTGACCTTATTAAGTACTTCAAATGGTGAGTGATCTTCCAAGACTCTTGTAGGGATTCGGTTGATCAAGTAGCAGGCTGAGATCACAGCATCACTCCAAAATTGGTTTGAAACATCATTGATCTTGCAACCTCCATTAGATGTCTGTTCTTTCTCTCAGCCACACCATTTTGTTGTGGAGTGTAAGGACAGCTAGTTTGATGAAGGATTCCATGTAAGGCTAGATGTTGCTTGAAGGCATTGCTTGTATATTCCCCACCATTATCTGATCTGAAAATCTTAAGCTTGGCATTATAATGGTTAGAAACATAAGCTTGAAAGTTTTTAAATGCTTCAAGAACTCTATCCTTAGTTTTAATGAGTGTTATCCAGGTGTATTTGGATTTTTCATCAATGAATGTTACAAAATACTTATAATTTTCCCTAGACAAGCAAGGAGCAGTCCAAACATCAGAATGCACAAGATCAAAGCATTTCTCATAGATAGTAGTTGAGTTTTTAAAGACTGTCTTACAATGTTTGCCCAAGATACATGCTTCACATTCATTATTTTTAAACATGACACCTGGTAACATTAAGCTTAAAGCTCTAACATGTGGATGGCCTAATCTAGCATGCCATAATGCATCATTATTCAAACTGGAAATAGAACTAAACGAGAAACTTGAATTGGAAATGGGAGCTATGTCTTCTAGCATATAAAGCTCTCCTTTGGTAACTCCCTTGCCAATCATCTTTCTTGTGTCAATATCCTGAAACTTCACATCATTAGGACTAAAGATAACATTACAATGTAAATCAGTAGTACATCTTTTAACAGATAATAAATTTGATGTGAATTCAGGCATATAGAAAGCTTTAGACTCCTTATCAAACAGATTTAGATTTCCTATCCCTTTAATTGCAATTCTATCACCATTTGCAATCATCACATTACCACAAGCAGGTTCTATATCCTTAATAAGACTAGTGTCACTAATCATGTGATGAGATGCACCTGAATCTACAATCAAGGGTTTTATCACATTTTTAGCAGCAAGGGTTCTAGGCAAATCATTCAAGCTGTTTAGAAATCTAGATGCATCATTCATCTTACTGTTATGACTTAGATAACCATGAGTTCTATCTATGTATGATGCGGCAAGAGAGTATCCTAGAGGAGTGTTCATACAGTTACCATTCTCCTTGAGAGCTTTGATAAGAGCATCAATGTCTGATCTCCTTATCATCTCACCATCAGTGCTCTTCCCCAGAATGTGCTGAGTGGTTAAGGCCTTCCCCTCACCTTCTCGCATGGCCTGTCCAGCTCCAGATGTTCCAGCTTCACTAGCTCCATCAGATAGATGCGCCCTTGCCTCTCTATCCTTCATGAACTTGGTGGGCTTGAGATGGGGGTGTAGAATCCAGCATTGGCTCCTCTTATGGCCCTGCTTCTTGCAATGATCACACTTCCCTCCAAACCTTCCCTCCTCAGTCCGGTAAGCTGCTTTGTTTGCTTGGATAGCATCAGCTTGATTTGCGAGTGTAAGCTCCCCCTTTCCTCCAAACAACCCAACTGATCCCTCCTCTCTTTGTATCTGCGCACATACATCTTCAATGGAAGGGAGCTTTGGTGATCTCAAGATGTGTTTGATGAGATCATTGTAGACCGGGTTCAAGGTGAGCAACAACCCAAACACTTGATCCTGCTCTCTTCTCTCCATGAGAACATCTTGATCAGTGGTGTTAGGCCTCAGCATCTCTAGCTCAGACCATAAGGCTCTGAACTTTCCCAAGTGTTTAGTAAACTCCACCTCTTCTTGCACAAGCGTGTTGATTGATCCCTTCAACTCAAACACAAGGCTCAGATTAGAGATGTTACCATAGACCTTTTGGAGCGTATCCCACAGGTCCTTTGGCGTCTCACAGTAGCTGTAGGCTTCCAAGATTGAAGCTTCAAGTGATCCATGTAGTACCGTAAGCACCTTCAGGTCATCTTGATCCCACTTCTCTTGATCTACCACCATCAGCTCTTGACCGCCTTCTCCTTCTTTAGCAACTGGTTTTGGAGCTCCCTCTGAGATATGGCTCCATAAACCCTTGCTCCCAACTGCCGCCTTCACCAAGCGAGAACACAACAGGTAGTTAGTACCACCCTTCAATGTAACCGCAACCGAGAGAGCCTTGCTCTTGCTTTCTTCCATTCCAAATGCTTAAGACCAACCGTGATTGAAATGAAGCTGAAGATTACTGAGATTTAGAAACCAGGAAATGGGGAACCTGGCTCTGATACCATGAAAGTTTAAGAGAATGAAATGATTTAGAGAAGATTAAGGACCAGAATGAGAGATTATGAAGAGATTAGACTAGAATCATGTTTAGGAGAGTATGAACTTCAAGAGATAAACTCAGAACTATATATTTCTTATTAATGACAAGAGTTACAATATATAGTGTGAGATCATAAGGGTTTTCGAAATCAAAGAGATAAGCTAAGCATGTGAAGTCAACAAGGAGAAGATAAGCTTTCTTTGGACCGGCCAATCAGCTTCTCCACACGCTTGGAGCATCCGGCATCTTGGACCAAGATGCTCTTGCCTTTCCAGCTGTGCCAGCCTGTCAAGCCGCGCCTCTTCTTATCCTCCAACGGTCTGATCCATCAGCCAAAGTCTCTCCTTTCCACATGAGTTACTCGGGTAACTCCTTGTGACCGTGGTCGAGGTTTCACCCATCTGAATGTGTACGGACCGTACGGCCTTGTACGGCCTTGTACGGTCAGGCCATTGTGAACCTCTCCCATCACACCAATGCTTAACACACCCTCTTCAGCCTTAACCCCTTTGTGCTTCACATCTTTATACTCAACTCTTCAACACTCCCCCTCAAGCTTAGCTTTATGAAGTCTAAGCTTGGACACTATGAGATCTTCCTCATTAAAAACCTCACCAAAGAAAACCCATTGGGACAAAACTTTGATGAGGGAAAAAGAGTAAAGACCTCATAGTAAGGGGCTCAGCTCCTAGGTGAAAGATCAATGAGTCCCAACCTGATGTAGATGGACTCCATTGTCTTCATCCTTGCCGCTTTTGTGAACACATCAGCAAGTTGATCCTCACTCCGTGTGTAGCATGGCAGAATCACTCCCAAGACTATCATCTGCCTCACCTTGTGACAATCCACTTCAATATGCTTGGTTCTCTCGTGGAAGACTGAGTTAGAGGCAATGTGAATTGCGGCTTGGTTATCACAATGCATTGTCATTGGCGCCACTTGCTCAATCCCAATGTGCTTCAAGATCCCCTTGATCCATACCAACTCATTAGTGAGCTTCAGCATTGCTCTATACTCTGCCTCCGCACTAGAACATGAGACCACCTTTTGCTTCTTGCTTTTCCAAGTCACAAGGTTCCCTCCAATGAAGGTGCAGTAGCCGGTTGTGGATCTTCTGTCTGCTCTATCTCCAGCCCAATCTGCATCACAGTAGCCAACAACTTCTGTACTCTTATTGCATCCCATCCAGACTCCTTGGCCTGGTGATCCATTGAGATAGCTCAGCACTCTATCTACCATTCTCCAATGGTGATCCTTTGGAGCTTGCATGTGTTGGCTCACCTGATTCACAGCAAAGCAGATATCAGGACGTGTGATTGTTAGGTAGATTAGCTTACCTACTAGCTTCCTATAAAGCTTAGGGTCATGGAACAGCTTGCTGTCTTCAAGCTCCCCCTCTCTTGGTACTTTGTACCCATCCTCCATTGGCATTTTTGCGGTTTGTCCTCCAAGTTTACCTGCATCTTTCAAAAGATCAAGTGTATATTTTCTTTGGGACATGAATAATCCTTCCTTGGATCTACAAATCTCAATCCCAAGAAAGTATTTCATCTCTCCAAGATCTTTAATCTCAAACACAGATTTGAGATAGTCTTTGGTTTCTTGTATTCCAACCTTATCACTCCCAGTAATGATAATGTCATCAACATAAACCAATAGACAGATGATACCTGAGGTTGTGTTTAGAGTAAACAAGGTATGATCCAGTTCAGACTTCCTGAAGCCTTTTCCATTCAGTGTAGTACTCAGCTTGTGATACCAGGCTCTAGGCGATTGCTTCAATCCATAGATAGCCTTCTTCAATCTTAAGACATTCCCTGGCTTCACAAGATTCTCAAGACCCGGAGGAGGCTGCATATACACCTCATCTTCAAGTTCTCCTTGTAGAAATGCATTCTTCACATCCATTTGCCACAATCCCCATTCAAGGTTAGTGGCAATTGATAAGATGATCCGGATGGTGTGAAGCTTGGCTACTGGAGCAAATGTGTCTATGTAGTCCTCTCCATATGTCTGTGTGAACCCTCTAGCCACAAGCCTTGTTTTCTTCCTATCAACCGTCCCATCTGGTCTATACTTGATTGTAAATATCCATTTACATGAGACTGCCTTCTTCCCTTTAGGTAGCCCACTCTCATACCAGGTTCCATTCTTAACCATTGCATCAGCCTCATCCGCAACTGAGTTTCTCCACTCTTTGTCTTTCATTGCCTCCTCATATGTCCTTGGTATGTAGCTTGCATCCAAACTTGTCATAAAGGCACAATGCTCGTTTGGGAACTCAGCAAATGAACAGACAGCTTGACTAGGATGTGAAACTGCTTGAGCATTGTAATAGACTCTGGTATTGGTCCAGTTAGATGGATCCTTCCTTACTCTCGTACTTCTTCTCAATGGCACTGTCTCCATAATTGGTTCACTGACCACCTCAGGTTCTATAGCCGTTTCATTCAGTACCTCTACCTCTTCCCTTTCTTCAGGTTGTATCTCCATCTGATCTCTTCTTCCTTCAGTTGCATCTTCATTGTGCATCCCTTGTTGATCAGGACTTGAGCTCCCTTCATTCTCATGAGCTGTACAAGACTTGTTTCCCCCTTCATGATCAGCATGGGATGTGTCTTCAGCTTCATTTTGAACTGGTGCTTCTCGCCCTTTTGGATCCTGGGTTGTATTGATCCCAAGACCATCCAAGATCATCCTAAGACTCGCGGCCTTATCAGATGGTTGAGCTAGATCTTCCAGATCTTCCCAGCTCCTTTCTTCATAGTAGCCTTTAGTTTCTATGAACTTAACGTCCCTTGAAACTAAAAGTCTTCTTGTTTGCGGATCAAAGCATTTGTATCCTCTTTGTGTTGTTGAGTACCCCACAAACATGGCTTTGGTACTCTTAGGCTCCAACTTGTTCCTCATGTCTCCTGGAATCAGCACATAACATAGACTTCCGAACACTCTCAAATGACTTAGGAATGGCTTGACCTTATTAAGTACTTCAAATGGTGAGTGATCTTCCAAGACTCTTGTAGGGATTCGGTTGATCAAGTAGCAGGCTGAGATCACAGCATCACTCCAAAATTGGTTTGAAACATCATTGATCTTGCAACCTCCATTAGATGTCTGTTCTTTCTCTCAGCCACACCATTTTGTTGTGGAGTGTAAGGACAGCTAGTTTGATGAAGGATTCCATGTAAGGCTAGATGTTGCTTGAAGGCATTGCTTGTATATTCCCCACCATTATCTGATCTGAAAATCTTAAGCTTGGCATTATAATGGTTAGAAACATAAGCTTGAAAGTTTTTAAATGCTTCAAGAACTCTATCCTTAGTTTTAATGAGTGTTATCCAGGTGTATTTGGATTTTTCATCAATGAATGTTACAAAATACTTATAATTTTCCCTAGACAAGCAAGGAGCAGTCCAAACATCAGAATGCACAAGATCAAAGCATTTCTCATAGATAGTAGTTGAGTTTTTAAAGACTGTCTTACAATGTTTGCCCAAGATACATGCTTCACATTCATTATTTTTAAACATGACACCTGGTAACATTAAGCTTAAAGCTCTAACATGTGGATGGCCTAATCTAGCATGCCATAATGCATCATTATTCAAACTGGAAATAGAACTAAACGAGAAACTTGAATTGGAAATGGGAGCTATGTCTTCTAGCATATAAAGCTCTCCTTTGGTAACTCCCTTGCCAATCATCTTTCTTGTGTCAATATCCTGAAACTTCACATCATTAGGACTAAAGATAACATTACAATGTAAATCAGTAGTACATCTTTTAACAGATAATAAATTTGATGTGAATTCAGGCATATAGAAAGCTTTAGACTCCTTATCAAACAGATTTAGATTTCCTATCCCTTTAATTGCAATTCTATCACCATTTGCAATCATCACATTACCACAAGCAGGTTCTATATCCTTAATAAGACTAGTGTCACTAATCATGTGATGAGATGCACCTGAATCTACAATCAAGGGTTTTATCACATTTTTAGCAGCAAGGGTTCTAGGCAAATCATTCAAGCTGTTTAGAAATCTAGATGCATCATTCATCTTACTGTTATGACTTAGATAACCATGAGTTCTATCTATGTATGATGCGGCAAGAGAGTATCCTAGAGGAGTGTTCATACAGTTACCATTCTCCTTGAGAGCTTTGATAAGAGCATCAATGTCTGATCTCCTTATCATCTCACCATCAGTGCTCTTCCCCAGAATGTGCTGAGTGGTTAAGGCCTTCCCCTCACCTTCTCGCATGGCCTGTCCAGCTCCAGATGTTCCAGCTTCACTAGCTCCATCAGATAGATGCGCCCTTGCCTCTCTATCCTTCATGAACTTGGTGGGCTTGAGATGGGGGTGTAGAATCCAGCATTGGCTCCTCTTATGGCCCTGCTTCTTGCAATGATCACACTTCCCTCCAAACCTTCCCTCCTCAGTCCGGTAAGCTGCTTTGTTTGCTTGGATAGCATCAGCTTGATTTGCGAGTGTAAGCTCCCCCTTTCCTCCAAACAACCCAACTGATCCCTCCTCTCTTTGTATCTGCGCACATACATCTTCAATGGAAGGGAGCTTTGGTGATCTCAAGATGTGTTTGATGAGATCATTGTAGACCGGGTTCAAGGTGAGCAACAACCCAAACACTTGATCCTGCTCTCTTCTCTCCATGAGAACATCTTGATCAGTGGTGTTAGGCCTCAGCATCTCTAGCTCAGACCATAAGGCTCTGAACTTTCCCAAGTGTTTAGTAAACTCCACCTCTTCTTGCACAAGCGTGTTGATTGATCCCTTCAACTCAAACACAAGGCTCAGATTAGAGATGTTACCATAGACCTTTTGGAGCGTATCCCACAGGTCCTTTGGCGTCTCACAGTAGCTGTAGGCTTCCAAGATTGAAGCTTCAAGTGATCCATGTAGTACCGTAAGCACCTTCAGGTCATCTTGATCCCACTTCTCTTGATCTACCACCATCAGCTCTTGACCGCCTTCTCCTTCTTTAGCAACTGGTTTTGGAGCTCCCTCTGAGATATGGCTCCATAAACCCTTGCTCCCAACTGCCGCCTTCACCAAGCGAGAACACAACAGGTAGTTAGTACCACCCTTCAATGTAACCGCAACCGAGAGAGCCTTGCTCTTGCTTTCTTCCATTCCAAATGCTTAAGACCAACCGTGATTGAAATGAAGCTGAAGATTACTGAGATTTAGAAACCAGGAAATGGGGAACCTGGCTCTGATACCATGAAAGTTTAAGAGAATGAAATGATTTAGAGAAGATTAAGGACCAGAATGAGAGATTATGAAGAGATTAGACTAGAATCATGTTTAGGAGAGTATGAACTTCAAGAGATAAACTCAGAACTGTATATTTCTTATTAATGACAAGAGTTACAATATATAGTGTGAGATCATAAGGGTTTTCGAAATCAAAGAGATAAGCTAAGCATGTGAAGTCAACAAGGAGAAGATAAGCTTTCTTTGGACCGGCCAATCAGCTTCTCCACACGCTTGGAGCATCCGGCATCTTGGACCAAGATGCTCTTGCCTTTCCAGCTGTGCCAGCCTGTCAAGCCGCGCCTCTTCTTATCCTCCAACGGTCTGATCCATCAGCCAAAGTCTCTCCTTTCCACATGAGTTACTCGGGTAACTCCTTGTGACCGTGGTCGAGGTTTCACCCATCTGAATGTGTACGGACCGTACGGCCTTGTACGGCCTTGTACGGTCAGGCCATTGTGAACCTCTCCCATCACACCAATGCTTAACACACCCTCTTCAGCCTTAACCCCTTTGTGCTTCACATCTTTATACTCAACTCTTCAACACTCCCCCTCAAGCTTAGCTTTATGAAGTCTAAGCTTGGACACTATGAGATCTTCCTCATTAAAAACCTCACCAAAGAAAACCCATTGGGACAAAACTTTGATGAGGGAAAAAGAGTAAAGACCTCATAGTAAGGGGCTCAGCTCCTAGGTGAAAGATCAATGAGTCCCAACCTGATGTAGATGGACTCCATTGTCTTCATCCTTGCCGCTTTTGTGAACACATCAGCAAGTTGATCCTCACTCCGTGTGTAGCATGGCAGAATCACTCCCAAGACTATCATCTGCCTCACCTTGTGACAATCCACTTCAATATGCTTGGTTCTCTCGTGGAAGACTGAGTTAGAGGCAATGTGAATTGCGGCTTGGTTATCACAATGCATTGTCATTGGCGCCACTTGCTCAATCCCAATGTGCTTCAAGATCCCCTTGATCCATACCAACTCATTAGTGAGCTTCAGCATTGCTCTATACTCTGCCTCCGCACTAGAACATGAGACCACCTTTTGCTTCTTGCTTTTCCAAGTCACAAGGTTCCCTCCAATGAAGGTGCAGTAGCCGGTTGTGGATCTTCTGTCTGCTCTATCTCCAGCCCAATCTGCATCACAGTAGCCAACAACTTCTGTACTCCTATTGCATCCCATCCAGACTCCTTGGCCTGGTGATCCGTTGAGATAGCTCAGCACTCTATCTACCATTCTCCAATGGTGATCCTTTGGAGCTTGCATGTGTTGGCTCACCTGATTCACAGCAAAGCAGATATCAGGACGTGTGATTGTTAGGTAGATTAGCTTACCTACTAGCTTCCTATAAAGCTTAGGGTCATGGAACAGCTTGCTGTCTTCAAGCTCCCCCTCTCTTGGTACTTTGTACCCATCCTCCATTGGCATTTTTGCGGTTTGTCCTCCAAGTTTACCTGCATCTTTCAAAAGATCAAGTGTATATTTTCTTTGGGACATGAATAATCCTTCCTTGGATCTACAAATCTCAATCCCAAGAAAGTATTTCATCTCTCCAAGATCTTTAATCTCAAACACAGATTTGAGATAGTCTTTGGTTTCTTGTATTCCAACCTTATCACTCCCAGTAATGATAATGTCATCAACATAAACCAATAGACAGATGATACCTGAGGTTGTGTTTAGAGTAAACAAGGTATGATCCAGTTCAGACTTCCTGAAGCCTTTTCCATTCAGTGTAGTACTCAGCTTGTGATACCAGGCTCTAGGCGATTGCTTCAATCCATAGATAGCCTTCTTCAATCTTAAGACATTCCCTGGCTTCACAAGATTCTCAAGACCCGGAGGAGGCTGCATATACACCTCATCTTCAAGTTCTCCTTGTAGAAATGCATTCTTCACATCCATTTGCCACAATCCCCATTCAAGGTTAGTGGCAATTGATAAGATGATCCGGATGGTGTGAAGCTTGGCTACTGGAGCAAATGTGTCTATGTAGTCCTCTCCATATGTCTGTGTGAACCCTCTAGCCACAAGCCTTGTTTTCTTCCTATCAACCGTCCCATCTGGTCTATACTTGATTGTAAATATCCATTTACATGAGACTGCCTTCTTCCCTTTAGGTAGCCCACTCTCATACCAGGTTCCATTCTTAACCATTGCATCAGCCTCATCCGCAACTGAGTTTCTCCACTCTTTGTCTTTCATTGCCTCCTCATATGTCCTTGGTATGTAGCTTGCATCCAAACTTGTCATAAAGGCACAATGCTCGTTTGGGAACTCAGCAAATGAACAGACAGCTTGACTAGGATGTGAAACGGCTTGAGCATTGTAATAGACTCTGGTATTGGTCCAGTTAGATGGATCCT
Source organism: Brassica napus (assembly GCF_020379485.1). Taxonomy (NCBI): domain Eukaryota; kingdom Viridiplantae; phylum Streptophyta; class Magnoliopsida; order Brassicales; family Brassicaceae; genus Brassica; species Brassica napus. The sequence goes on along the minus strand of NW_026014499.1, from coordinate 247,844 downwards.
TCCTTACTCTCGTACTTCTTCTCAATGGCACTGTCTCCATAATTGGTTCACTGACCACCTCAGGTTCTATAGCCGTTTCATTCAGTACCTCTACCTCTTCCCTTTCTTCAGGTTGTATCTCCATCTGATCTCTTCTTCCTTCAGTTGCATCTTCATTGTGCATCCCTTGTTGATCAGGACTTGAGCTCCCTTCATTCTCATGAGCTGTACAAGACTTGTTTCCCCCTTCATGATCAGCATGGGATGTGTCTTCAGCTTCATTTTGAACTGGTGCTTCTCGCCCTTTTGGATCCTGGGTTGTATTGATCCCAAGACCATCCAAGATCATCCTAAGACTCGCGGCCTTATCAGATGGTTGAGCTAGATCTTCCAGATCTTCCCAGCTCCTTTCTTCATAGTAGCCTTTAGTTTCTATGAACTTAACGTCCCTTGAAACTAAAAGTCTTCTTGTTTGCGGATCAAAGCATTTGTATCCTCTTTGTGTTGTTGAGTACCCCACAAACATGGCTTTGGTACTCTTAGGCTCCAACTTGTTCCTCATGTCTCCTGGAATCAGCACATAACATAGACTTCCGAACACTCTCAAATGACTTAGGAATGGCTTGACCTTATTAAGTACTTCAAATGGTGAGTGATCTTCCAAGACTCTTGTAGGGATTCGGTTGATCAAGTAGCAGGCTGAGATCACAGCATCACTCCAAAATTGGTTTGAAACATCATTGATCTTGCAACCTCCATTAGATGTCTGTTCTTTCTCTCAGCCACACCATTTTGTTGTGGAGTGTAAGGACAGCTAGTTTGATGAAGGATTCCATGTAAGGCTAGATGTTGCTTGAAGGCATTGCTTGTATATTCCCCACCATTATCTGATCTGAAAATCTTAAGCTTGGCATTATAATGGTTAGAAACATAAGCTTGAAAGTTTTTAAATGCTTCAAGAACTCTATCCTTAGTTTTAATGAGTGTTATCCAGGTGTATTTGGATTTTTCATCAATGAATGTTACAAAATACTTATAATTTTCCCTAGACAAGCAAGGAGCAGTCCAAACATCAGAATGCACAAGATCAAAGCATTTCTCATAGATAGTAGTTGAGTTTTTAAAGACTGTCTTACAATGTTTGCCCAAGATACATGCTTCACATTCATTATTTTTAAACATGACACCTGGTAACATTAAGCTTAAAGCTCTAACATGTGGATGGCCTAATCTAGCATGCCATAATGCATCATTATTCAAACTGGAAATAGAACTAAACGAGAAACTTGAATTGGAAATGGGAGCTATGTCTTCTAGCATATAAAGCTCTCCTTTGGTAACTCCCTTGCCAATCATCTTTCTTGTGTCAATATCCTGAAACTTCACATCATTAGGACTAAAGATAACATTACAATGTAAATCAGTAGTACATCTTTTAACAGATAATAAATTTGATGTGAATTCAGGCATATAGAAAGCTTTAGACTCCTTATCAAACAGATTTAGATTTCCTATCCCTTTAATTGCAATTCTATCACCATTTGCAATCATCACATTACCACAAGCAGGTTCTATATCCTTAATAAGACTAGTGTCACTAATCATGTGATGAGATGCACCTGAATCTACAATCAAGGGTTTTATCACATTTTTAGCAGCAAGGGTTCTAGGCAAATCATTCAAGCTGTTTAGAAATCTAGATGCATCATTCATCTTACTGTTATGACTTAGATAACCATGAGTTCTATCTATGTATGATGCGGCAAGAGAGTATCCTAGAGGAGTGTTCATACAGTTACCATTCTCCTTGAGAGCTTTGATAAGAGCATCAATGTCTGATCTCCTTATCATCTCACCATCAGTGCTCTTCCCCAGAATGTGCTGAGTGGTTAAGGCCTTCCCCTCACCTTCTCGCATGGCCTGTCCAGCTCCAGATGTTCCAGCTTCACTAGCTCCATCAGATAGATGCGCCCTTGCCTCTCTATCCTTCATGAACTTGGTGGGCTTGAGATGGGGGTGTAGAATCCAGCATTGGCTCCTCTTATGGCCCTGCTTCTTGCAATGATCACACTTCCCTCCAAACCTTCCCTCCTCAGTCCGGTAAGCTGCTTTGTTTGCTTGGATAGCATCAGCTTGATTTGCGAGTGTAAGCTCCCCCTTTCCTCCAAACAACCCAACTGATCCCTCCTCTCTTTGTATCTGCGCACATACATCTTCAATGGAAGGGAGCTTTGGTGATCTCAAGATGTGTTTGATGAGATCATTGTAGACCGGGTTCAAGGTGAGCAACAACCCAAACACTTGATCCTGCTCTCTTCTCTCCATGAGAACATCTTGATCAGTGGTGTTAGGCCTCAGCATCTCTAGCTCAGACCATAAGGCTCTGAACTTTCCCAAGTGTTTAGTAAACTCCACCTCTTCTTGCACAAGCGTGTTGATTGATCCCTTCAACTCAAACACAAGGCTCAGATTAGAGATGTTACCATAGACCTTTTGGAGCGTATCCCACAGGTCCTTTGGCGTCTCACAGTAGCTGTAGGCTTCCAAGATTGAAGCTTCAAGTGATCCATGTAGTACCGTAAGCACCTTCAGGTCATCTTGATCCCACTTCTCTTGATCTACCACCATCAGCTCTTGACCGCCTTCTCCTTCTTTAGCAACTGGTTTTGGAGCTCCCTCTGAGATATGGCTCCATAAACCCTTGCTCCCAACTGCCGCCTTCACCAAGCGAGACCACAACAGGTAGTTAGTACCACCCTTCAATGTAACCGCAACCGAGAGAGCCTTGCTCTTGCTTTCTTCCATTCCAAATGCTTAAGACCAACCGTGATTGAAATGAAGCTGAAGATTACTGAGATTTAGAAACCAGGAAATGGGGAACCTGGCTCTGATACCATGAAAGTTTAAGAGAATGAAATGATTTAGAGAAGATTAAGGACCAGAATGAGAGATTATGAAGAGATTAGACTAGAATCATGTTTAGGAGAGTATGAACTTCAAGAGATAAACTCAGAACTGTATATTTCTTATTAATGACAAGAGTTACAATATATAGTGTGAGATCATAAGGGTTTTCGAAATCAAAGAGATAAGCTAAGCATGTGAAGTCAACAAGGAGAAGATAAGCTTTCTTTGGACCGGCCAATCAGCTTCTCCACACGCTTGGAGCATCCGGCATCTTGGACCAAGATGCTCTTGCCTTTCCAGCTGTGCCAGCCTGTCAAGCCGCGCCTCTTCTTATCCTCCAACGGTCTGATCCATCAGCCAAAGTCTCTCCTTTCCACATGAGTTACTCGGGTAACTCCTTGTGACCGTGGTCGAGGTTTCACCCATCTGAATGTGTACGGACCGTACGGCCTTGTACGGCCTTGTACGGTCAGGCCATTGTGAACCTCTCCCATCACACCAATGCTTAACACACCCTCTTCAGCCTTAACCCCTTTGTGCTTCACATCTTTATACTCAACTCTTCAACACTCCCCCTCAAGCTTAGCTTTATGAAGTCTAAGCTTGGACACTATGAGATCTTCCTCATTAAAAACCTCACCAAAGAAAACCCATTGGGACAAAACTTTGATGAGGGAAAAAGAGTAAAGACCTCATAGTAAGGGGCTCAGCTCCTAGGTGAAAGATCAATGAGTCCCAACCTGATGTAGATGGACTCCATTGTCTTCATCCTTGCCGCTTTTGTGAACACATCAGCAAGTTGATCCTCACTCCGTGTGTAGCATGGCAGAATCACTCCCAAGACTATCATCTGCCTCACCTTGTGACAATCCACTTCAATATGCTTGGTTCTCTCGTGGAAGACTGAGTTAGAGGCAATGTGAATTGCGGCTTGGTTATCACAATGCATTGTCATTGGCGCCACTTGCTCAATCCCAATGTGCTTCAAGATCCCCTTGATCCATACCAACTCATTAGTGAGCTTCAGCATTGCTCTATACTCTGCCTCCGCACTAGAACATGAGACCACCTTTTGCTTCTTGCTTTTCCAAGTCACAAGGTTCCCTCCAATGAAGGTGCAGTAGCCGGTTGTGGATCTTCTGTCTGCTCTATCTCCAGCCCAATCTGCATCACAGTAGCCAACAACTTCTGTACTCTTATTGCATCCCATCCAGACTCCTTGGCCTGGTGATCCATTGAGATAGCTCAGCACTCTATCTACCATTCTCCAATGGTGATCCTTTGGAGCTTGCATGTGTTGGCTCACCTGATTCACAGCAAAGCAGATATCAGGACGTGTGATTGTTAGGTAGATTAGCTTACCTACTAGCTTCCTATAAAGCTTAGGGTCATGGAACAGCTTGCTGTCTTCAAGCTCCCCCTCTCTTGGTACTTTGTACCCATCCTCCATTGGCATTTTTGCGGTTTGTCCTCCAAGTTTACCTGCATCTTTCAAAAGATCAAGTGTATATTTTCTTTGGGACATGAATAATCCTTCCTTGGATCTACAAATCTCAATCCCAAGAAAGTATTTCATCTCTCCAAGATCTTTAATCTCAAACACAGATTTGAGATAGTCTTTGGTTTCTTGTATTCCAACCTTATCACTCCCAGTAATGATAATGTCATCAACATAAACCAATAGACAGATGATACCTGAGGTTGTGTTTAGAGTAAACAAGGTATGATCCAGTTCAGACTTCCTGAAGCCTTTTCCATTCAGTGTAGTACTCAGCTTGTGATACCAGGCTCTAGGCGATTGCTTCAATCCATAGATAGCCTTCTTCAATCTTAAGACATTCCCTGGCTTCACAAGATTCTCAAGACCCGGAGGAGGCTGCATATACACCTCATCTTCAAGTTCTCCTTGTAGAAATGCATTCTTCACATCCATTTGCCACAATCCCCATTCAAGGTTAGTGGCAATTGATAAGATGATCCGGATGGTGTGAAGCTTGGCTACTGGAGCAAATGTGTCTATGTAGTCCTCTCCATATGTCTGTGTGAACCCTCTAGCCACAAGCCTTGTTTTCTTCCTATCAACCGTCCCATCTGGTCTATACTTGATTGTAAATATCCATTTACATGAGACTGCCTTCTTCCCTTTAGGTAGCCCACTCTCATACCAGGTTCCATTCTTAACCATTGCATCAGCCTCATCCGCAACTGAGTTTCTCCACTCTTTGTCTTTCATTGCCTCCTCATATGTCCTTGGTATGTAGCTTGCATCCAAACTTGTCATAAAGGCACAATGCTCGTTTGGGAACTCAGCAAATGAACAGACAGCTTGACTAGGATGTGAAACTGCTTGAGCATTGTAATAGACTCTGGTATTGGTCCAGTTAGATGGATCCTTCCTTACTCTCGTACTTCTTCTCAATGGCACTGTCTCCATAATTGGTTCACTGACCACCTCAGGTTCTATAGCCGTTTCATTCAGTACCTCTACCTCTTCCCTTTCTTCAGGTTGTATCTCCATCTGATCTCTTCTTCCTTCAGTTGCATCTTCATTGTGCATCCCTTGTTGATCAGGACTTGAGCTCCCTTCATTCTCATGAGCTGTACAAGACTTGTTTCCCCCTTCATGATCAGCATGGGATGTGTCTTCAGCTTCATTTTGAACTGGTGCTTCTCGCCCTTTTGGATCCTGGGTTGTATTGATCCCAAGACCATCCAAGATCATCCTAAGACTCGCGGCCTTATCAGATGGTTGAGCTAGATCTTCCAGATCTTCCCAGCTCCTTTCTTCATAGTAGCCTTTAGTTTCTATGAACTTAACGTCCCTTGAAACTAAAAGTCTTCTTGTTTGCGGATCAAAGCATTTGTATCCTCTTTGTGTTGTTGAGTACCCCACAAACATGGCTTTGGTACTCTTAGGCTCCAACTTGTTCCTCATGTCTCCTGGAATCAGCACATAACATAGACTTCCGAACACTCTCAAATGACTTAGGAATGGCTTGACCTTATTAAGTACTTCAAATGGTGAGTGATCTTCCAAGACTCTTGTAGGGATTCGGTTGATCAAGTAGCAGGCTGAGATCACAGCATCACTCCAAAATTGGTTTGAAACATCATTGATCTTGCAACCTCCATTAGATGTCTGTTCTTTCTCTCAGCCACACCATTTTGTTGTGGAGTGTAAGGACAGCTAGTTTGATGAAGGATTCCATGTAAGGCTAGATGTTGCTTGAAGGCATTGCTTGTATATTCCCCACCATTATCTGATCTGAAAATCTTAAGCTTGGCATTATAATGGTTAGAAACATAAGCTTGAAAGTTTTTAAATGCTTCAAGAACTCTATCCTTAGTTTTAATGAGTGTTATCCAGGTGTATTTGGATTTTTCATCAATGAATGTTACAAAATACTTATAATTTTCCCTAGACAAGCAAGGAGCAGTCCAAACATCAGAATGCACAAGATCAAAGCATTTCTCATAGATAGTAGTTGAGTTTTTAAAGACTGTCTTACAATGTTTGCCCAAGATACATGCTTCACATTCATTATTTTTAAACATGACACCTGGTAACATTAAGCTTAAAGCTCTAACATGTGGATGGCCTAATCTAGCATGCCATAATGCATCATTATTCAAACTGGAAATAGAACTAAACGAGAAACTTGAATTGGAAATGGGAGCTATGTCTTCTAGCATATAAAGCTCTCCTTTGGTAACTCCCTTGCCAATCATCTTTCTTGTGTCAATATCCTGAAACTTCACATCATTAGGACTAAAGATAACATTACAATGTAAATCAGTAGTACATCTTTTAACAGATAATAAATTTGATGTGAATTCAGGCATATAGAAAGCTTTAGACTCCTTATCAAACAGATTTAGATTTCCTATCCCTTTAATTGCAATTCTATCACCATTTGCAATCATCACATTACCACAAGCAGGTTCTATATCCTTAATAAGACTAGTGTCACTAATCATGTGATGAGATGCACCTGAATCTACAATCAAGGGTTTTATCACATTTTTAGCAGCAAGGGTTCTAGGCAAATCATTCAAGCTGTTTAGAAATCTAGATGCATCATTCATCTTACTGTTATGACTTAGATAACCATGAGTTCTATCTATGTATGATGCGGCAAGAGAGTATCCTAGAGGAGTGTTCATACAGTTACCATTCTCCTTGAGAGCTTTGATAAGAGCATCAATGTCTGATCTCCTTATCATCTCACCATCAGTGCTCTTCCCCAGAATGTGCTGAGTGGTTAAGGCCTTCCCCTCACCTTCTCGCATGGCCTGTCCAGCTCCAGATGTTCCAGCTTCACTAGCTCCATCAGATAGATGCGCCCTTGCCTCTCTATCCTTCATGAACTTGGTGGGCTTGAGATGGGGGTGTAGAATCCAGCATTGGCTCCTCTTATGGCCCTGCTTCTTGCAATGATCACACTTCCCTCCAAACCTTCCCTCCTCAGTCCGGTAAGCTGCTTTGTTTGCTTGGATAGCATCAGCTTGATTTGCGAGTGTAAGCTCCCCCTTTCCTCCAAACAACCCAACTGATCCCTCCTCTCTTTGTATCTGCGCACATACATCTTCAATGGAAGGGAGCTTTGGTGATCTCAAGATGTGTTTGATGAGATCATTGTAGACCGGGTTCAAGGTGAGCAACAACCCAAACACTTGATCCTGCTCTCTTCTCTCCATGAGAACATCTTGATCAGTGGTGTTAGGCCTCAGCATCTCTAGCTCAGACCATAAGGCTCTGAACTTTCCCAAGTGTTTAGTAAACTCCACCTCTTCTTGCACAAGCGTGTTGATTGATCCCTTCAACTCAAACACAAGGCTCAGATTAGAGATGTTACCATAGACCTTTTGGAGCGTATCCCACAGGTCCTTTGGCGTCTCACAGTAGCTGTAGGCTTCCAAGATTGAAGCTTCAAGTGATCCATGTAGTACCGTAAGCACCTTCAGGTCATCTTGATCCCACTTCTCTTGATCTACCACCATCAGCTCTTGACCGCCTTCTCCTTCTTTAGCAACTGGTTTTGGAGCTCCCTCTGAGATATGGCTCCATAAACCCTTGCTCCCAACTGCCGCCTTCACCAAGCGAGAACACAACAGGTAGTTAGTACCACCCTTCAATGTAACCGCAACCGAGAGAGCCTTGCTCTTGCTTTCTTCCATTCCAAATGCTTAAGACCAACCGTGATTGAAATGAAGCTGAAGATTACTGAGATTTAGAAACCAGGAAATGGGGAACCTGGCTCTGATACCATGAAAGTTTAAGAGAATGAAATGATTTAGAGAAGATTAAGGACCAGAATGAGAGATTATGAAGAGATTAGACTAGAATCATGTTTAGGAGAGTATGAACTTCAAGAGATAAACTCAGAACTATATATTTCTTATTAATGACAAGAGTTACAATATATAGTGTGAGATCATAAGGGTTTTCGAAATCAAAGAGATTAGCTAAGCATGTGAAGTCAACAAGGAGAAGATAAGCTTTCTTTGGACCGGCCAATCAGCTTCTCCACACGCTTGGAGCATCCGGCATCTTGGACCAAGATGCTCTTCCCTTTCCAGCTGTGCCAGCCTGTCAAGCCGCGCCTCTTCTTATCCTCCAACGGTCTGATCCATCAGCCAAAGTCTCTCCTTTCCACATGAGTTACTCGGGTAACTCCTTGTGACCGTGGTCGAGGTTTCACCCATCTGAATGTGTACGGACCGTACGGCCTTGTACGGCCTTGTACGGTCAGGCCATTGTGAACCTCTCCCATCACACCAATGCTTAACACACCCTCTTCAGCCTTAACCCCTTTGTGCTTCACATCTTTATACTCAACTCTTCAACACTCCCCCTCAAGCTTAGCTTTATGAAGTCTAAGCTTGGACACTATGAGATCTTCCTCATTAAAAACCTCACCAAAGAAAACCCATTGGGACAAAACTTTGATGAGGGAAAAAGAGTAAAGACCTCATAGTAAGGGGCTCAGCTCCTAGGTGAAAGATCAATGAGTCCCAACCTGATGTAGATGGACTCCATTGTCTTCATCCTTGCCGCTTTTGTGAACACATCAGCAAGTTGATCCTCACTCCGTGTGTAGCATGGCAGAATCACTCCCAAGACTATCATCTGCCTCACCTTGTGACAATCCACTTCAATATGCTTGGTTCTCTCGTGGAAGACTGAGTTAGAGGCAATGTGAATTGCGGCTTGGTTATCACAATGCATTGTCATTGGCGCCACTTGCTCAATCCCAATGTGCTTCAAGATCCCCTTGATCCATACCAACTCATTAGTGAGCTTCAGCATTGCTCTATACTCTGCCTCCGCACTAGAACATGAGACCACCTTTTGCTTCTTGCTTTTCCAAGTCACAAGGTTCCCTCCAATGAAGGTGCAGTAGCCGGTTGTGGATCTTCTGTATGCAACAAGATCAGCCAATGCTTTCTATTATCCTAACACACATCACTTATAACTGAGGCAAAGCAATATTAATCATCAATCAACATCAGACAATGCAAAACCTTAAGTGATTTCAGTTTAATGAAAGCTAATAGGATTTAGACAGTTTCTAACATCCTAGCACAATCATAACCAAACCGGGTAAGCATTTTATTTCTCAACATCAAACAAGACTCTTAAAGCATCCTGGGACTGAACTAGACAATACAATATAGCATTTCATATCAAGAACCCACGGATTGCAACACTACACAACACAACACACAACCAGTTTCAATCACAAGCTCATATCAAGAAGGTTTAGGATTAGCTTACAACCAAGGAACCTGAGCTGGTTCCTTGAGCCTCCTTGGTAATAGGTCACGAATCTGATGGGTAAGAGAGCTGGATCGTCACCCAACACCTTCTCCTTGTGTTCATAACCTCCTCCTTGACACCACAACACAAAAGGTTCCACCTTTCTTCACAGCTCCAAGTCTCCAACTTCAGGAACAAGATGAAAGCTTTCTTCTTGAAGGATTTCAGCTTGGGACAGAGTTGAGACATGCCTTTAATGGACTGGAGAGAGGAGGAACGACCAGGAGACACCACCATAGCTTCAAACACCTTCTTCTTGAAGAGAGAGAACAGGCTGGACATCTTCAATGGTTTGGATCTGTGATGAGGCTAGACTTGTGATGTATATGCGGAAGCTGGAACCAAGTTCTGATGAACCTGGCTCTGATACCATGTTAGGTTTTCAGAGCTCAGGCTGTGTGTGTGAGAAGAAGCCACTAAGGGCGAAATGAGAGCTTGAACTGAAGAGAGAAAGGTCTGATGAAGAACAATATGAACTTGGACAGAAACAAGAGATTTAGAGAGATTAAGAGATTTAAGTATAAGAAAGGGGTAGTTTGAGGGATTCTTATCCAAGAACACACTTTGTATTATAAAGGAGGAGGGGAAATCCCCCTCTCTCTCTTGAGAGACACAAAAACGTCCATACATAGCTTATTTATAAGCTTTACACATTGCAAACTCATAAACCCTTAATCTAATGGATAGAAATGACTGAATTGAAATGGATGGCTAGGATGGAGTCTGGTGGGTTGCTGAGGACGTGATGGATGCTGATTGGTTGATTCAAACTGGTCAAAGCAAGGGCTGGCTCCTGATTGGTTCCCTTAAGGCTCCCATGAACCTTATTCACAAAGATGGCTAGATACATGGTCAAGGCTGCTTTTCCTTTACAGCTCAAAGACAGCCTGTCATTGACCACGCCCTAGCTCTCCCTTATCCACAAACAGTCACAAGATAACTCAGGTTTGTCTTCTCTTGCGCCCTAAGTTTGCACAGCTTCATTTCAGGTTGATCCGGAACAAGTACGGTCGATGGTACGGACCGCCTGTCCGTACCTCTCCCTATTTTTGCACCAACTCCCAATCTTCTCAAATGGTTGAGTCTGAACATGATCTTGGTCGCCCTAAGTTCGTACGGTCCGTACCATCCGTACCGATGCTCGACCCTATTTCTGCACCATCACCCAACTGACTCCAAATGGTGTCTAAGTATGTCTAAGTCCCTCCTGGACTTGACCCTAACTTTGCACACCTCATTTGGATACTTCTGGACACTCCTGAACACTCCTAAAGCCTTGATAGACAATCTCCGGAGGTCTTGCCCTATTCTTGCTCAAGACCCAAACTCAACCCAACTCCTCCATTGGCTCCATTTCTTTCTTCAAGTCAACACTCCCCCTCAAGCTTGACTCTAGGTGATCCTAAGCCAAGCTTGGAACCTTGAAGAACTCTCTCATTAAAAACCTCACCAAGGAAAACCCTTTGGGACAAAACCTTGATGAGGGAAAAAGAGTAGAGCCTTCAAGGCCTAGGGATTGGCCAGTGAGCCTATGTGCCTTAGCATCACTGAGGTTTAGGCACATAGGCTCTGGATCACGGCCTCTTCACTTCACCACACCTTCTTAGACTCTTCTATAGAACCGACTTAGTGTCTCCCCCTTTCACCTGACTTCATGCCATCTTGAAAGGCTAGGAACGACCTGATCCTCTCCATTGAGTCTCCAAGTAAGGTACCTGATACATCATTCCACAAGTGTATCAGTTCTCAAGAGATAAACCTATCATGAATGAATATAAAGAGATTGATCAGGTTTTCTCCCTTGTTTAAATGTTGTGGAGTGGCTGCTCTTCACACACCACTTGAATCCCTCACTTGCTGAGCTTAACAGCTCCTTCTCTTATCATGCAAGCTCATCCACACTCCCCCTCAAGCTTGAGACCGAGTATAGGAAAGGTCCAAGCTTGATAGTGAGCGCATGTTAGCTCCATGATAAGCCTTGTGGAGAGCACCTCCATCTCTTTCAGACTTGATGCTTGAATCCTCCATTACATCACCATTGCACTGAGGAGATACCTCAGCCCACTCTCCAAGCATCTCACACTAGCTTGTTGAGTGACTTTCTTCTTCCCTCCACTTCGGCTGGATCACTCCATGATCAGCTTGCAATGGCCTTGACTAACACAGGTCATTGAGCAACAGGATCATCAGGTGGCTCACTTTGCTCCCCTCCTCAAGCTTGGATTGAGTATGGGTCCAAGCTTGAAGTGAGCCTCAATGAGCCTTAAGATCAGGAGCGCAACATCTCATAGAGTGCGCTTCAACCACTGATCAACCCTTCCCTTTATCTCCAATGCCTTCTGGTCACCGGTCTCCTCTAGACTTAGGTGATGACCACTCGCCTTGTGTATCCACACACACACCACAGCGACCATTCCCAATGGGTAAAGTCTTCCTTTTCTGCTCGGATTGGTGATGGACAGAGAGCACATCTTGTGAACCTGAAACATCACTCAAACTCCAGCAAAGATAAGACACAAGCATTGGGATCAATCCTTGACTAATCATCAAGTTTGATCTCCAATGTCACAAGCTATGCAACAGATTGAAACAAGCATTATCAAGTTCACATCTTTGCAAGCAATCTCTCTAAGTACAAGCAAGATCAAATCAGATTCAAGACAAGCTACTTAGGCAATCAACCCTGCCTTAATCCGCAATCATAGACATCCATCTATGTGCTCAATGTTAAGGCAGCAACAAGATGACAATATGCTGTGACCTTAATCAGTTTCTAGCTCATGTATGCAACAAGATCAGCCAATGCTTTCTATTATCCTAACACACATCACTTATAACTGAGGCAAAGCAATATTAATCATCAATCAACATCAGACAATGCAAAACCTTAAGTGATTTCAGTTTAATGAAAGCTAATAGGATTTAGACAGTTTCTAACATCCTAGCACAATCATAACCAAACCGGGTAAGCATTTTATTTCTCAACATCAAACAAGACTCTTAAAGCATCCTGGGACTGAACTAGACAATACAATATAGCATTTCATATCAAGAACCCACGGATTGCAACACTACACAACACAACACACAACCAGTTTCAATCACAAGCTCATATCAAGAAGGTTTAGGATTAGCTTACAACCAAGGAACCTGAGCTGGTTCCTTGAGCCTCCTTGGTAATAGGTCACGAATCTGATGGGTAAGAGAGCTGGATCGTCACCCAACACCTTCTCCTTGTGTTCATAACCTCCTCCTTGACACCACAACACAAAAGGTTCCACCTTTCTTCACAGCTCCAAGTCTCCAACTTCAGGAACAAGATGAAAGCTTTCTTCTTGAAGGATTTCAGCTTGGGACAGAGTTGAGACATGCCTTTAATGGACTGGAGAGAGGAGGAACGACCAGGAGACACCACCATAGCTTCAAACACCTTCTTCTTGAAGAGAGAGAACAGGCTGGACATCTTCAATGGTTTGGATCTGTGATGAGGCTAGACTTGTGATGTATATGCGGAAGCTGGAACCAAGTTCTGATGAACCTGGCTCTGATACCATGTTAGGTTTTCAGAGCTCAGGCTGTGTGTGTGAGAAGAAGCCACTAAGGGCGAAATGAGAGCTTGAACTGAAGAGAGAAAGGTCTGATGAAGAACAATATGAACTTGGACAGAAACAAGAGATTTAGAGAGATTAAGAGATTTAAGTATAAGAAAGGGGTAGTTTGAGGGATTCTTATCCAAGAACACACTTTGTATTATAAAGGAGGAGGGGAAATCCCCCTCTCTCTCTTGAGAGACACAAAAACGTCCATACATAGCTTATTTATAAGCTTTACACATTGCAAACTCATAAACCCTTAATCTAATGGATAGAAATGACTGAATTGAAATGGATGGCTAGGATGGAGTCTGGTGGGTTGCTGAGGACGTGATGGATGCTGATTGGTTGATTCAAACTGGTCAAAGCAAGGGCTGGCTCCTGATTGGTTCCCTTAAGGCTCCCATGAACCTTATTCACAAAGATGGCTAGATACATGGTCAAGGCTGCTTTTCCTTTACAGCTCAAAGACAGCCTGTCATTGACCACGCCCTAGCTCTCCCTTATCCACAAACAGTCACAAGATAACTCAGGTTTGTCTTCTCTTGCGCCCTAAGTTTGCACAGCTTCATTTCAGGTTGATCCGGAACAAGTACGGTCGATGGTACGGACCGCTTGTCCGTACCTCTCCCTATTTTTGCACCAACTCCCAATCTTCTCAAATGGTTGAGTCTGAACATGATCTTGGTCGCCCTAAGTTCGTACGGTCCGTACCATCCGTACCGATGCTCGACCCTATTTCTGCACCATCACCCAACTGACTCCAAATGGTGTCTAAGTCCCTCCTGGACTTGACCCTAACTTTGCACACCTCATTTGGATACTTCTGGACACTCCTGAACACTCCTAAAGCCTTGATAGACAATCTCCGGAGGTCTTGCCCTATTCTTGCTCAAGACCCAAACTCAACCCAACTCCTCCATTGGCTCCATTTCTTTCTTCAAGTCAACATGCATCCCATCCAGACTCCTTGGCTTGGTGATCCGTTGAGGTAGCTTAGAACTCTATCTACCATTCTCCAATGGTGATCCTTTGGAGCTTGCATGTGTTGACTCACCTGATTCACAGCAAAGCAGATATCAGGTCGTGTGATTGTTAGGTAGATTAGCTTACCCACTAGCTTCCTATAAAGCTTAGGGTCATGGAACAGCTTGCTGTCTTCAAGCTCCCCCTCTCTTGGTACTTTGTACCCATCTTCCATCGGCATCTTCGCGGTTTGTCCTCCGAGTTTATCTGCATCTTTCAAAAGATCAAGTGTATATTTTCTTTGGGACATGAATAATCCTTCCTTGGATCTACAAATCTCAATCCCAAGAAAGTATTTCATCTCTCCAAGATCTTTTATTTCAAACACAGATTTGAGATAGTCTTTGGTTTCTTGTATTCCAACCTTATCACTACCAGTAATGATAATATCATCAACATAGACCAATAGACAGATGATACCTGAGGTTGTGTTTAGAGTGAACAGAGTATGGTCTAGTTCAGACTTCCTGAAGCCTTTTCCATTCAGTATAGTACTCAGCTTGTGATACCAGGCTCTAGGTGATTGCTTCAATCCATAGATAGCCTTCTTCAACCTTAGGACATTCCCTGGCTTCACAAGACTCTCAAGACCCGGAGGAGGCTGCATATACACTTCATCTTCAAGTTCCCCTTGTAGAAATGCATTCTTCACATCCATTTGCCACAATCCCCATTCAAGGTTGGTAGCAATTGATAAGATGATTCGGATGGTGTGCAGCTTAGCCACTGGAGCAAATGTGTCTATGTAGTCCTCTCCATATGTCTGTGTAAATCCTCTAGCCACAAGCCTGGTCTTCTTCCTATCAACTGTCCCATCTGGTCTATACTTGATTGTAAATATCCATTTACATGACACTGCTCTCTTCCCTTTAGGCAGCTCACTCTCATACCAAGTCCCATTCTTGATCATAGCATCAGACTCATCCGCAACTGAGTTCCTCCAGTCTTCATCCTTTATAGCCTCCTCATACGTTCTTGGTATGTAGCTCTCATCCAGACTTGTTATGAATGCACAATGATCCCTTGGAAACTCGGCAAAAGAGCACACTGCCTGACTTGGATGAGCTACTGCTTGTGCATTGTAGTAGACCTGGTGTTTGCCCAGTTAGATGGATCTTTCCTTACTCTTGTACTCCTCCTCAGAGGTGCAGGCACACTCTCCACAACTGGAGCACTAGTCATGTTCTCCATTTCATCTTCCTCTTCTTCAGGTACAAGTGATGTACCTCCACTTTGATCCCTTACTTCACTTGACTCTTCATCATTGATCCCACTTTGATCATGACTAGCTGAGTCTCTTCCTTCTTCATGTACCGCCTCAGACTTGTCTTCCCCCTCATGATCAATGTGGGATGTTTCTTCAGCTTCATTCCTAGTAGGCGTCTCTTGCGCCTTTGGATCCTGGGTTAGATTAATCCCAAGACCCTCTAAGATCATCCTAAGGCTTGTAGCCTTATCAGATGTTTGAGCTAGATCCTTCAGATCTTCCCAGCTCCTTTCTTCATAGTATCCTCTTGTTTCAATGAACTTGACATCTCTTGATACCAGAACTCTTCTTGATTCTGGATCAAAGCATTTATACCCCTTTTGAGTAGTTGAGTATCCCACAAACATTGCTTTTGTACTCCTCGGTTCCAACTTGTTTCTCATCTCCCCGGGGACAAGTACATAACACAAACACCCAAACACTTTAAGATGACTTAGAGATGGCTTGGTCTTGTTCAATACTTCAAACGGTGACTGATCTTCCAAGATTCTTGTAGGCACCCGGTTGATCAAATAGCACGCAGCTTGTACAGCATCACTCCAAAATCTCTTAGGTGCATTGGTTTGGAACATCATGGATCTAGCTACTTCCATTAGGTGTCTATTCTTTCTCTCCGCAACCCCATTCTGTTGTGGAGTATAAGGACAGCTTGTTTGATGTAGAATCCCATGTAGAGCCAGATGTTGCTTGAAGGCATGACTTGTGTATTCTCCACCATTATCTGATCTGAAAATCTTAAGCTTAGCATTGTACTGGTTAGTTACATAAGTCTGAAAATTCTTAAATGCTTCAAGAACTCTATCCTTAGTCTTTATAAGTGTTATCCAGGTGTATTTCGATTTTTCATCAATGAATGTGACAAAGTACTTATAGTTTTCTCTAGATAAGCAAGGAGCAGTCCATACATCAGAATGTACAAGGTCAAAACACTTCTCATAGATAGTACTTGATTTCTTAAAGACAGTCTTACAATGTTTTCCCAAAATACATGCCTCACAATCATTATTTTTAAACATGACACCTGGTAACATTAAGCTTAAGGCTCTAACATGTGGATGACCTAATCTAGCATGCCATAATGCATCATTATTGATACTTGAACTAGAACTAAACGAGCAAATTGAACTGGAAATAGGAGCTAAGTCTTCTAGCATATAGAGTTCTCCCTTTGTCACTCCTTTGCCAATCATCTTACTTGTCTCAATATCCTGAAACTTCACATCATTAGGACTGAATATAACATTGCAATGTAAATCAGTAGTGCATTTCTTAACAGATAACAAGTTTGATGTGAATTCAGGCATATAAAGAGCTCTAGACTCTTTATTAAACAGTTTTAGATTTCCTATTCCTGTTATTGCAATCCTATCACCATTAGCAATCATTACATGACCCTGAGCAGGTTCTATGTCTTTAATCAAGCTATTATCACTAATCATGTGATGGGAAGCACCTGAATCTACAATCAGTGGTTTTATTACATTATGCGCAGCAAAGGTACTAGGTTGTCTCAGGTTATTTAATCTAGATGCACCACTTAACTTGAATTCAGGATCACTACTGAGATGAGCACAAGTCCTATCTAGATATGATGCAGCAAGAGAGTAACAAGGGTTATTTCCAATACAGTTACCATTCTCCTTGAGAGCTTTGATGAGGGCGTCTATGTCTGATCTCCGGATCAACTCGCCTTCAGTGCTCCTCAAGGGTGTGTGCTGAGTAGTTAAGGCTCTCCCCTCACCCTCACGCATTGCTGAGCCAGCCCCGGATGAGCTAGCTTCTCCTCCTTCATTAGATAGGTGCGCCCTTGCCTCTCTATCTTTCATGAACTTAGCTGGCTTGAGATAAGGATGTAGGATCCAGCAATGGCTCCTTTTGTGACCTAGCTTCTTGCAATGATCACAGTTGCCCCCAAACTTCCTCTCCTCACTCTTGTATGCCGCTTTGTTTGCTTGAGCTCCATCCGCATGGTTAGCTAAGGTGAGCTCCCCCTTTCCTCCAAACAGCCCCACTGACCCTTCTTCTTTCTGTATCTGAGCGCACACATCTTCAAGTGATGGTAGCTTTGGAGACCTCAGTATGTGTTTGATCAGATCGTTAAAGATAGGGTTCAATGTCAGCAACAGCCCAAACACTTGATCTTGAGCCCTCCTCTCCATAAGAGTGTCATGATCAGTGGTGTTGGGTCTCAGCATTTCTAGTTCAGACCATAAGGCTCTGAACTTTCCTAAATGCTTTGTGAACTCAACCTCTTCTTGCGCAAGTGTGTTGATTGATCTCTTCAACTCAAACACCCGGCTCAGATTGGATGTGTTCCCATAGACCTTTTGAAGAGTATCCCACAGGTCTTTTGGCGTCTCACAGTAGCTGTAGGCCTCCAAGATTGAAGCTTCAAGCGACCCATGAAGAACTGTCAACACCTTCAAGTCGTCTTGATCCCACTTCTCTTGGTCCGCTACCATCAGCTCTTGACCGCCTTCTCCCTCCGTAGAAACTGGCTTTGGAGTTCCATCTGAGATGTGACTCCACAAACCCTTGCTCCCAACTGCAGCTTTCACCAGGCGAGACCACAGCAAGTAGTTCCCACCTCCTTTCAACGTAACCGGAACCGTCAAAGTCTTGTTCTTGTCTTCCATGAGTGTGACCGTGAGTAGAGATGGTTTAGGAATGAAGATGGAGACTCTAGAGATTTAGAAACCAGGAAATGAGTAACCTGGCTCTGATACCATATAAGAATCTAAGAATGAAATGATTAAGATAGAACTTGGGTAGATTATGAGAGATTATGAAGAGTTTAGTGTAGAATCATGATTGAGAGAGTATGATAAGAGAAAGGGAAACTCAGAACTGTATGTTTATTATTAATGACAAGAGTTACAATATATAGTGAGAGATCAGTAGGGTTTTCGAAATCATAAAGGAGAGCTAAGCATGTGAAGTCAACAAGGTTAGGATAAGCTCTCTTTAACTCGGCCAATCAGCGTTCCCACATGCTTGGAGCATCTAGGATCTTGGACAAAGATGCTCTTGCCTTTCCAGCTGTGCCAGCCTGTAAAGCCGCGCCTCTCTTATCCTCCAACGGTCTCATTTCATCAGCCAAAGCCCCTTCTCTTCCCATAAGTTACACGGGTAACTCCTTGTAACCGCGGTCAAGGTTTCACTTGTCTGAATGTGTACGGACCGTACGGCCTTGTACGGCCTTGTACGGTCACGCCAATATGAACCTCTCCCATCACACCAATGCTTAACATACTCTCTTCAGTCTTAACCCCTTTGTACTTCACACTTGTATACTCAACTCTTCTCAACAGGAGTGACTAAAGGAGATCTCTATATGCTTGAAGAACTCACTTCTGTTCCTGATTATAGTTGCTCGTTTACTTCTGCTTCTTTGTTGAATAAACATGCATTGTGGCATGCTAGAGTAGGACACCCTCATGTTAAAGCTTTGAACTTAATGGTACCAGGTGTTGTGTTTGAAAACAAAAATTGTGAAGCTTGCATTTTAGGCAAGCATTGTAGGAATGTGTTTCAAAAATCTACTACCGTTTATGAGAATTGCTTTGATCTAGTTCATTCAGATGTGTGGACTGCCCCTTGCTTATCTAGAGATAGCTATAAGTATTTTGTCACATTCATTGATGAAAAATCCAAATACACCTGGTTAACCTTAATTCAGACCAAAGATAGGGTGCTTGATGCATTTAGGAACTTTCAAACTTATGTGACTAACCATTATCATGCTAAGATTAAAATTTTGAGATCAGATAATGGAGGAGAGTACACAAGCAATGCATTCAAGCAACACTTATCACAATATGGGATTCTACATCAAACAAGTTGTCCGTATACTCCACAGCAAAATGGAGTGGCTGAGAGGAAGAATAGGCACCTCATGGAGGTGGCAAGGTCACTTATGTTTCAGAGTAACGTTCCAAAGAGATTTTGGAGTGATGCGGTTGCCACTGCTTGTTACTTGATCAATAGAACTCCAACCAAGATTCTGAATGAGAAGGCTCCATTTGAAGTTCTAAACAAGTACAAGCCAGTTCTTGATTACTTGAAAGTCTTTGGATGTCTATGCTTTGTGCTCAAACCAGGAGAGATGCGCAACAAGCTAGAAGCAAGAAGTACCAAGGCTGTATTCATAGGATACTCAGCTACACAGAAAGGATACAAGTGCTATGATCCTATAGCAAGAAGAGTACTTGTATCTAGAGACGTGAAGTTCTTAGAAGATAGAGGGTACTATGAAGAAAAGAATCAAGAAGACCTGAAGGACTTAACATCAGACAAGGCCACCACCTTGCGGATCATCCTTGAAGGTCTTGGAATCAGTACATCCCAGGATCCAAGAGATCACACGACTACACCTCCTGAAGTTGGTTCACCATCCCACCTTGATCATGAGGGAGGAGAGGAGCATGAAGAGCCTATACAAGAGGCTAACCAAGATGAAGGAGGAGTAGAGAACGAAGGAGAAGAGAGCATAGGTTCTGATGGTCATGGGCATGATCATGGTGTGATACAAACACCTTCTCAAAACGAAGTGGTAGAAGAAGCACAGGAAGAAGAACCGGTTGTGCAGCCACTAAGAAGGAGTACAAGGATAAAGAAGGATCCTTCTAGCTGGGTAAACACGAGAGTGTACTACAATGCCCAAGCTGTGGAGCATCCTTCTCAAGCCGTGTGCTCCTTTGCTCAATATCCAGAAGCACATTGTGCATGGTAAACTTGGATGAGAATCACATCCCAAGAAGCTATGAAGAGGCAATGAAGGATAAGGAATGGAAGGAATCAGTAGGAGCTGAGGCAGGAGCTATGATAAAGAATGATACATGGTATGAGAGTGAACTACCAAAAGGGAAGAAGGCAGTGTCTAGTAGATGGATCTTCACAATCAAATACAAGGCTGATGGACAGATTGAGAGGAAGAAAACTAGATTAGTAGCAAGAGGGTTCACTCAGACATATGGGGAGGATTACATTGAGACATTTGCCCCTGTAGCTAAGCTACACACCATTAGGATTGTTCTAAGCTTGGCGGTTAATCTTGGATGGGGATTGTGGCAAATGGATGTAAAGAATGCATTCTTACAAGGGGAACTTGAGGATGAAGTCTACATGTATCCTCCGCCAGGTCTAGACCATTTAGTGAAGAAAGGGAATGTACTAAGGTTAAAGAAGGCTATCTATGGCTTAAAGCAGTCACCAAGAGCGTGGTATAACAAGTTGAGCACAACTTTGAATGGACGTGGCTTCAGGAAGTCAGAGTTAGATCACACACTCTTCACCCTCACTACACCCTCAGGTATGGTTGCTCTCCTTGTGTATGTGGATGATATCATTATCACAGGTAGTGATAAGGAGGGTATCAAAGCAACCAAGGAGTTTCTCAAATCCATGTTTGAAATCAAAGATTTGGGAGAAATGAAATACTTTCTTGGAATTGAGATTTGTAGATCCAAGGAAGGGTTATGTCCCAAAGGAAGTATACACTTGATCTTTTGAAAGATGCAGGTGCTTATGGAGGCAAGACAGCAAGGATGCCTATGGAGGATGGCTACAAAGTACCAAGAGAGGGGGAGATTGAAGACAGCAAGCCATTTCATGATCCTAAACTCTATAGAAAACTTGTTGGCAAATTGATTTACCTTACCATCACAAGACCTGACATATGTTTTGCTGTGAATCAGGTGAGTCAACATATGCAGCTTCCCAAGGAACATCATTGGCACATGGTGGAGAGGCTACTGATGTATCTGAATGGCTCGCCAGATCAAGGAGTCTGGATGGGTTGCAATGGAAGCACTGAAGTGGTGGGCTATTGTGATGCTGATTGGGCAGGAGATAGAGCTGATAGGAGATCAACAACCGGCTATTGCACATTCATTGGAGGCAACTTAGTTACATGGAAGAGTAAGAAGCAGAAGGTGGTCTCTTGCTCAAGTGCTGAAGCTGAGTATAGAGCTATGCTGAAGCTTACCAACGAGCTGGTGTGGATCAAAGGCATCTTGAAGCATTTGGAGATTGATCAAGCCGCACCTATGACAATTCATTGTGATAACCAAGCAGCTATTCACATTGCCTCCAACTCGGTGTTTCATGAGAGAACCAAGCACATTGAAGTTGATTGTCACAAGGTGAGGCAGATGATCATCCTAGGAGTCATCTTACCATGCTACACTCGGAGTGAAGATCAGTTGGCTGATGTGTTCACTAAGGCTGCAAGACAAAAGACTATGGAGTCCATTCACATTAGATTGGGACTCATAAATCTTGGGAAGAGAAGGAGCTGATCCCCTAAGTCATGAGGTCTTTACTCTTTTTCCCTCATCAAAGTTTTGTCCCAATGGGTTTTCTTTGGTGAGTTTTTTAATGAGGAAGATCTCATGGCTGTCCAAGCTTAGACTATCATAAAGCTAAGCTTGAGGGGGAGTGTTGAGATGTGTTGAGGTATATGTGAAGGCATTGAGGAGTTAAGGACATGAGAAAGCTAAGGAGTGAAAGGAAAGGGAGTTAAGAGTAAACTAAGGCATGGTACGGACGGGCCATCCGTACACTGACCGTACCAAGGTAAAACTAGGATGGTAACTTCACCGAGTAACTCTTATGGACCGAGGTGAAGTTACACTCGACCAAAAGCTTATCCAGACGTTGGAGTGGATAAGGGAGGCGCGGCTTAACAGCTAGGACAGGCTGGCAAGGGCTGGAAAGGAAGAGCATCTTGGACCAGGATCAGGAAGATGCCCGAACGTGTGAAGCTAGTCATTGGCCGGTTCAAACAAAAGCAAAGGCTCTTCCCTTGACCTCACATGCTTATCTACTCTTGTGTTTCGAAAACCCTAATGTCTAGAACAATATAAATATGTAACCTCACTCATTAATAAGATCATACAGTTCTGAGTCTCTCTCTAATTTCCTAAGTCACCATGATTCTCTCTTAGACACTAAACAGCTCTCAAGTCTCTTAATCTTTCACAATCTCTTCCTAATCTCTACTGAAACTCTTACTTATATTCTAGTTACTCTAAGGATCTCTAAATCTCATATCCTATTGATCAGATAACATGCAGAGGCGACTGCATCACTCCAAAATCTCTTTGGGACATTAGCTTGAAACATCATAGACCTTGCAACTTCCATCAGATGTCTGTTCTTCCTCTCAGCCACACCATTCTGTTGTGGTGTATAAGGACAGCTCGTTTGATGAAGAATGCCATGTTGAGCTAAGTGTTGCTTGAATGCATGACTTGTATATTCTCCACCATTGTCTGATCTGAAAATCTTAATCTTGGCATCATATTGGTTAGTTACATAAGTCTGAAAATTTTTAAATGCTTCAAGCACCCTATCCTTAGTTTGAATGAGTGTTATCCAGGTGTATTTAGATTTTTCATCTATGAATGTGACAAAGTATTTAAAGTTCTCTCTAGATAAACAAGGAGCAGTCCAAACATCAGAGTGAACTAAATCAAAGCATTTCTCATAAATTGTTTTAGATCTTTGAAAGACTGTCTTACAATGCTTACCCAAGATACAAGCTTCACAATCATTATTTTTAAACATGACACCTGGTATGATTTTTAGTAATGTTTAGAGTAATCTGAGTGTTTAGGAAAGACTAGAAACGATTTAGTGAAGATTAGAGTATGAAATGAGATTAGGAGTCTAATATGGAACCATTGAGATTTAAAGACTAAGAGAGAGTCTCAAAACTTGCTTAATCTTATTCATGAGTGAGGTTACATATTTATATGAAGGAACAAGTAGGGTTTTCGTAACTAGAGAGAAGAGAAAGCATGTGGAGTCAACAGCCTAATTCAAATCTATCCAATGAAGTGTCTCACACGCTTTTGGCATCTCTTAGCTGTCCCAAAAGCTCCTTTCCCTTTTCCAGCTGTGCCAGCCTGTCCAAGGCTCTTCCCTTATCCTTTCCAACGGATAGATCTGATGGTAATAGACTTGAGTAACTCCTTCTTCCTAAACGTGTTACTCGGGTAAGTTTATGGTCGATGTTTGGCCGATCCTCCCATGTACGGATGGTACGGCCGTACGGCCTGTACGGCCTAGGTAGAGCCAAACACTCTCATTCATTCCTAAGCTTCCTCCCCTTCAGTTATCTCAACCCATCATTTCTTCTCTTCTTATTCCTCATCTCATCTCAACACTCCCCCTCAAGCTTAGCTTTGTGAAAGCTTAAGCTTGGACAGCCATGAGATCTTCCTCATTAAAAACCTCACCAAGGAAAACCCATTGGGACAAAACCTTGATGAGGGAAAAAGAGTAAAGACCTCATGACTAAGGGGATCAGCTGCTTCTCTTCCCAAGATCAATGAGGCCCAATCTGATATGAATGGACTCCATTGTCTTTTGCCTCGCAGCCTTGGTGAATACATCAGCCAACTGATCTTCACTCCTAGTATAACATGGCAAGATGACTCCTAGGACAATCATCTGCCTCACCTTGTGGCAATCAACCTCAATGTGCTTTGTCCTCTCATGGAACACCGAGTTGGAGGCTATGTGAATGGCGGCTTGGTTGTCACAATGCATTGTCATTGGAGTGGCTTGTGCTATCTCCAAATGCTTCAAGATGCCCTTGATCCAAACTAGCTCGTTTGTAAGCTTCAGCATAGCTCTATACTCAGCTTCTGCACTAGAGCATGACACCACCTTCTGTTTCTTACTCTTCCAAGTCACCAAGTTGCCTCCAATGAATGTGCAATAGCCGGTTGTTGATCTCCTGTCAGCTCTATCACCTGCCCAATCAGCATCACAATAGCCCACCACTTCTGTGCTTCCATTGCACCCCATCCATACACCTTGATCCGGCGAGCCATTTAGATACATCAGCAGCCTCTCCACCATACGCCAGTGATGTTCCTTGGGAAGCTGCATGTGTTGACTCACCTGATTCACAGCAAAGCATATATCAGGTCTTGTGATGGTTAGATAAATCAATTTGCCAACAAGTTTTCTATAGAGTTTAGGATCATGAAATGGCTTGCTGTCTTCAATCTCCCCCTCTCTTGGTACTTTGTAGCCATCCTCCATTGGCATCTTTGCTGTCTTGCCTCCATAAGCACCTGCACCTTTCAAAAGATCAAGTGTATACTTCCTTTGGGACATGAACAAACCTTCCTTGGATCTACAAATCTCAATTCCAAGAAAGTATTTCATTTCTCCCAAGTCTTTTATTTCAAACATAGACTTTAGAAACTCCTTGGTTGCTTTGATACCTTCCTTATCACTTCCTGTGATAATGATATCATCCACATACACAAGGAGAGCAACCATACCTGAGGGAGTAGTGAGGGTAAAGAGAGTATGGTCCAATTCTGACTTCTTAAAACCTTGGCCGTTCAGAGTTGTGCTCAACTTGTTGTACCATGCTCTTGGTGATTGCTTCAACCCATAGATAGCCTTCTTTAGCCTCAGTACATTCCCTCTCTTCACTAGATGTTCAAGACCTGGTGGAGGATACATGTAGACTTCATCCTCAAGTTCTCCTTGTAAGAATGCATTCTTCACATCCATTTGCCACAATCCCCATCCAAGGTTAACCGCCAAGCTTAGTACAATTCTAATGGTATGTAACTTGGCTACTGGTGCAAATGTCTCAATGTAATCCTCTCCATATGTTTGAGTGAACCCTCTTGCTACTAATCTAGTCTTCTTCCTCTCAATCTGTCCATCAGCCTTGTATTTGATTGTGAAGATCCATCTACTAGATACTGCCTTCTTCCCTTTTGGTAGTTCACTTTCAAACCATGTATCATTCTTTATCATAGCTCCTGCCTCAGCTCCTACTGATTCCTTCCATTCCTTATCCTCCATTGCCTCTTCATAGCTTCTTGGAATGTGATTCTCATCTAAGTTTACCATGAATGCACAATGTGCTTCTGGATATTGAGAGAAAGAACACACGGCCTGAGTAGGATGCTTCACAGCTTGAGCATTGTAGTACACTCTCGTGTTTACCCAACTGGAAGGATCCTTTCTCAGCCTTGTACTTCTTCTCAACACTGGCCCTTCTTGTGCCGGTAACTCCATGTCTTGTACATCTTCTCGTGTACTTTCTTCTCTTGCTTCTTCTCTTGGCTGACTTGCTTCAGCTCCTTCATCCCTTAGCTGACTTGCTTCAGCTCCTTCTTGTTGATCATTTGACTCCACAGCTTGATCATGAGAACCAGAACTCTCTTCATGACTTTGAGTTTGAGTTTCTGTTCCATTCCCCCCCTCATGTTCAAGATTGGACGTCTGATGATTCGGTATTGGTGTAGTGCCTCTTACTTCTTGCTGTCCTTGATCCATATTGATACCAAGTCCTTCTAGTATTATCCTCAAGGTTGCAGCTCTATCTGAAGTGAGATCTTTCAAATCTTCTTGAATCTGCTCCTCATAATATCCTTTTTCTTCCACAAACTTCACTTCTCTAGATACTAACACTCTCCTTGTGTTAGGATCATAGCACTTATATCCTTTCTGACTTGATGAGTATCCAACAAACATTGCCTTGGAGCTTCTAGCTTCAAGCTTGTTTCTTAATTCTCCCGGTACCATCACAAAACACAAACACCCAAAGATCTTCATATGTTCCAATGAGGGCTTGTATCGGTTCAATACCTCAAATGGTGATAACCCTTGCAGAATCAGAGTTGGTGTTCTGTTGATGAGATAACAAGCTGTAGTGACCGCATCACTCCAGAACTTCTTGGGTACATTGGTTTGAAACATCATGGACCTGGCCACTTCCATCAGATGCCTATTCTTTCTCTCAGCCACACCATTCTGTTGTGGAGTATAGGGACAGCTTGTCTGATGTAGTATTCCATGCTGAGATAGATGGAGCTTGAATGCTTGTCCCGTGTACTCTCCTCCATTATCTGACCTGAAAATCTTTATCTTGGCATTATAATGGTTAGTCACATATGATTGAAAGTTCTTAAATGCATCAAGTACCCTATCTTTGGTTGGAATTAAAGTTAACCAGGTGTATTTGGATTTTTCATCAATGAAAGTTACATAATACTTTTGATTGTCTCTAGATAAGCAAGGAGCAGTCCAAACATCAGAATGAATCAAATCAAAACACTTCTCATAAACCGTAGTAGATTTAGTAAAGACAGTCTTACAATGCTTGCCTAAAATGCAAGCTTCACACTCATTATTCTCAAAGGAAACACCTGGCAACATCAGTTTTAAAGCCTTATTATGAGGGTGTCCTAATCTAGCATGCCACAATGCATTTTTACTTAAACTAGAACCAGAAACAGAAGTAAACGAGCAGCTATAACTAGAAACAGGAGCAAGATCTTCAAGTAAATACAATTCTCCTTTAGTAACTCCCTTTCCAATCATCTTGCTGCTTTTAATATCCTGAAACTTCACATCATTAGGACTGAATATGACATTGCATTGCAAATCAGTAGCACATTTCTTAACAGATAACAAGTTTGAAGTAAATTCAGGCATATAAAAGGCTTTAGTTTCCTTATCAAACAGTTTAAGACTTCCTATTCCTCTAATAGGTATCTTATCTCCATTAGCTATCATCACATTTCCATTCATTGGTACAATGTTTTTAATCAAACTAGTGTCACTTATCATATGATGAGATGCACCAGAATCAACTACTAAAGGCTTGATGGTATGTGAACTAGCAATATGAGCAAGTATACTAGATGGTTTGAATGCATGATCATTCCTAGCAAAACTGTCCGTTCTAGATTGGTTTATTATCTCTATCACACTTTCATGCATCCTATCAATGCTAGTTGGATTCTCATCATTCCCTATAGCCCTAGCACCAAAGGAATATCCAAAACTGTTACCATGCTCCTTGAAGAGCTTAATGAGAGCATCCAGGTCGGATTTCCTTAGATACTCTTGATCATAGTTCCCACGGTTGCTTGGGGCTCCAGTGTAGGCAACAAGAGACCTCCCATCACCTGCTTCACGCCCATCTATCTCCTTCCCTTTGCTAGTACCTGCTCCACTTGCGCTTGCTCCATCTGAGATATTAGCCCTTGCCTCTCTGTCTTTCATAAACTTTGCCGGCTTGAGATGGGGATGGAGTATCCAGCATTGGCTCTTCTTGTGGCCATGCTTCTTGCAGTGATCACAGTTCCCATTGAACCTCCTCTCATCATACTTCCCATGCGCAGCCTTGTGTGCTTGTGGAGCTTCCCCTCCCTCCTCTTGAGTTGCTTGATTTACGAGAGATAGCTCTCCTTTCTTTCCAAACAACCCAATAGAGCCTTGTTCCTTCTGAATCCTTGCGCACACTTCTTCAAGATCAGGTAGTGTGTCCTCTCTAAGCAAGTGTTGGATAAGACCATTGTACGCCGGATTCATGGTGAGGAGTAGCCCAAAGACCTTGTCTTGCTCTCTTCTTTTGTTGAGCTCATCTGCATCTGTAGTGCTTGGCCTCAACATCTCCAGCTCGGACCAGAGTGTTCTGAACCTCCCTAGATGCTTGGTGAACTCCATATCCTCTTGTACCAAGTTGTTTATAGCCTGCTTCACCTCAAACACACGGCTCAGGTTTGATGTATTCCCATACACCTTCTTCAACGTATCCCACAGCTCTTTAGCTGATTCACAGTAACTGTATGCATCTAGAATCGCCGGCTCAAGTGAAGCATGCAGCACTGACATCACCAACATGTCCTCCTGATGCCACTTCTCTTCCGCTTTGCTTGCGGCTTCTCCTTCAGTTTCTCCTTGGGTGATGAGCTTTGGAGCTTCTCCTGGCGTGATGTGCTTCCAAAGCCCTTTGCTTCCCACCGTGGTTCTCACCATCCGAGACCACACCAAGTAGTTGGTTCCCTTGAAGCAAACCGCTACCTTCATGTTCATGTTCATACCACTCTCCATGATGAACGATGACTTCTCTAGACTTCACAAACTGGATCTTGAGTTAAAAGACTTGTAAGAACACTCACTGCCTCGGTCTTCAACCTCACAGCTTCAGCAACACACTAAAAACTAGTCTTTGAACTCGGACAATACCCGGAACCTCCCAAGAACACAAGAACACCAACCAAACTCTTCAAAGCTTCAATCTTGAATCTCCAAAGAGCCTAACACGAACTCAGGTTCTTACTAACCTGGCTCTGATACCATAAGATTTTTAGTAATGTTTAGAGTAATCTGAGTGTTTAGGAAAGACTAGAAACGATTTAGTGAAGATTAGAGTATGAAATGAGATTAGGAGTCTAATATGGAACCATTGAGATTTAAAGACTAAGAGAGAGTCTCAAAACTTGCTTAATCTTATTAATGAGTGAGGTTACATATTTATAAGAGAGACACAAGGGTTTACAAGAAGGGAACTGAGCACTATTCAACCGTGTGGAGTCAAGGGCGCCTTTTGAATGATTGGTCAGGATGGCTCACACGCTTATGGCATCTTGGACTAAAGGTGCTTCAGCTTTCCAGCCTGTTCCAGCCTGGCACCGCGTTCCCTTATCCTCTCAACGGTCTGATCCTCTCCCTAAGCTACCCAAGTCACTCCTCCTTAGTTACCGTCTCACTTGGATAAGGTATGGTAAGTTTTGGTTGAGGTTTGGATGGTACGGCCTTGTACGGCCTTGTACGGCCTTGTACGGCCTTGTACGGCCTGCCGTACCATACTCTCCCAAACTTCCCTAAGTACTTCATCTCCTCTTCTCTTCAACTCCTTATCTCTTCATCTCCATATACTCAGCTCATCTCAACAAAAGGGGGGCACGACCATGAACATGGTCTGAATGAAGGCTTGATACATGGGAGCCTATAAGGAGCCAATGGGAGAACAGCCTTCCCTTTGACCAGTTTGAATCAGCCAATCAGATATCATCAGCCCTCAGCCAATCACAAGACATCACACAGATTGCAATACCAAGCTCTCATCTACACCATCCATTCTCTCAAGTTAATATTATCCATTAGATTTAGGTTTCAGATTGTGCAAACCTATTAAGCTTATAAATAAGCTTGTAAGAGGCGATTTTGAGCCTTAAGGGAGTTTGGGGGATTTCCCCTCTCCACTTCATAATGAAATGTGTTCTTGAATCAGATTCCCTTTAAACTCTCCCTTTCTTATACTCTTAATCTCTCAAAGTCTCTTGTTTCTGATTTAAGTAAACACATAAACACTCTTATAAAACTCTCTCTCTAAAATCACCTAAAACAAACTCTAATCTTCTCATCTTGCTCCATTGGAGCTTATACACACACACAACCTGAGATCTCTGAAAATCTCACAGACAGGAGGTCCGTACCATCAACCGTACGGCCACTCCACACGCCCAAGTCATCCGGTTCAGCCCAAAATCAAGATGTGCAATGTGAGGGCGGTTCACTCTGATTCTATCCTTTCCTATAGTGTCCGTTGGGGAGTCTTGGAGGCAAAGGAAGAATCAAATGGATAAGGTGAGCTGTTGGTATGAGCTGGAAAGGTAAAGGTGCTTTACCTTTACAGCCTTGACTCATCTGATCCATCCAATTCAAATGAAGCAATCTGAGCCCTCCATTCAGTCCAACCACGACCAGCTAGCACCAGAACATCAAAGACCAGCTTCCTCTCATCCTAACCATCCATTTATCTTTAATTTACAGCCTTAGGATCTAGGTTTATGATCTGAGTTGTGTAAAGGCATAAATAAGCCTCTTAGGATCATTTTGTAACTTTTAAGCTGAGAGAGTCTCTCTTCTTCATAAACTTGTTCTTGGATCTTATTCTCTGGTTACTAAGTCTCTCTAATCTCCCATACACGTTCCTAATTGTTGAGATGAGGAGATGAAGAGTTGATACATGGATAGAGGAAGGGATTTGGAGCAGGCAGTAACTTTGGTGATTTACCACAGTAACTTTATTGTTACTGTGGTAACTGAGTTATAAGACTTGGGAAGTTACCTTGCACCTATTTGGAGGGTGAAACACGCCAGGGGGAGTATGGATAAGCAAGGAGGAGTTTGGATAAGGTCTGGTCAAGGGAAGAAAGCTTTAGACAGGCTGGCACAGCTGGAAAGCTAAAGCAAGATACCCAAGCATGTGAGGAACCTTATTGGCTAGTTTGAATAAGGCATCTTTGACTACACATGCTTCTTATCCTAGCTAGACTGAACCTGGACGTTTTTATGTATCCCTACTCTATATATGTTGTAAACTCTCTCATTAATCAATAAAATGGAGTTTTGAGTATTCTCTCTTGTTCTTTATTCTCTTAGTCTCTCTTAAATATCCAAATCTACACTAATCATCTCTTGATATTTATTCATCACTCTACATACACAAAAGTGTATATGGTATCAGAGCCAGGTTGGCAAGGAAGGGAGTGGTGATTTGCGAGAATCTGTTGTGTGTTCTTGGTGTTCTTGAGCTGTTCTTGAGCTGTTCTTGAGCTGTTCTTCAGTTTCTGGGTATTTGGGAGGTTGTCTGGTCGATTCAAGCAACCTCAACAGGAGATGAAGCACAGGTTTAGTAAATCTTTGGGGCGTGAAGAAGAAATGGATGGAGTGTGTTCAAGATGGATAAAGGGAGCTTTGGAAAGCTGTGGGTTATGGAGCAGTCATGGAAAGGGGAAACCTTTCATGGAAATGGCTACTGAAGAAGGTCAGACAAGAGGTCTGAATCTGGGAAATGAAGTTGTTCAAGGAGACACTACAAAGAGTGAGATTGAAGCAACTTTAGGCAAGTCCAAGCCTGTAAGAGTCGTTGAGGACAAAGGGATGATCCGCGGCTTGAGACAAGGAAGGGATGAGTGTTATCAGCTTGTAGGAAGGCTGAGAGAAGTATGGTCAGAGTTAGATGTGGTGAAGGCACACACATCAAATCCGAGATGTGGTCAAGAAAGGAGGCAGCAAGATGTGATCTTTGGCTTCCTTATGGAAGAGGTATGTGAGCTTGTTAAACACACTTGTGATGTGTGGGAGATGAACAGGAAACCAGAAAGATGGAAGGGAGGTACAAGCTGTAAGATGGGAAGGTTGAGAAAACTTTCTAAGGAGTGGTTAATGAAGAGAAGGGCATGGAGAAAGGGTAGCGAGTCTGAGCACTTAAGTGACAGGATGAGTGTGATCTTGAAGAGAATCAAGGATATACTTCAGCAGATGGTTATAGGAGAGTGTTCATACTCAGCTTACTTGGGAGAATCAGTAGAAGATGGTGTAAGTACAAGGAGGCAGGAGACCAAAGGAGGAGAGGATCCAATCACAAAGAAAGAATGGGATGAGTTTGTTAAGTGTGTGTATGAACTGGTTGCAAGAAAGAAGCAAGGTGCTCTAGCTGCAAGTGAGAAGCAAAGCGATTCTTACACAGCCTCTAAACCTATCATAATTGATTCTGGAGCAACACATCATATGATCAGTGATAGGAGTCTGATAAGTGATGTCAGGGCTGCAACAGGGTGTGTTACCATAGCTAATGGCGCCCAGATCCCAATAGCAGGAATGGGAAACCTCAAGCTGTTTGAGAAGAGCTCAACCGCCTTATATCTGCCTCAGTTCACTTCAAATCTGATATCTGTTAAGAAAGCTACAATTGATCTGGATTGTCAAGTAGTATTCAGACCAAATGAAGTTGAGTTTCAAGATTTGAAGACTGGAAGAGTTATTGGCAGAGGGGACAGCAAGCATCACTTATATCATCTCCAAACAGCTAAGACTCTTAATCCCATTAACTCTATGTGCCTGAGTAGTGCTGCTGATAGGTGTGATAGTATGACTTGGCATGCTAGATTAGGACATCCTCATGCTCGTGCAATTGAGTTAATCATGCCTAATATGTCATTTAATCACTTGGAGTGTGAAGCATGCATATTAGGAAAGCATTGTAGGACTGTTTTTCCAGCATCAGAGACTATATATGAGCATTGCTTTGATCTAGTTCACTCAGATGTGTGGACATCTCCGTGTGAGTCTAGGGATAGCCAGAAGTACTTTGTAACTTTTATTGATGAGAAATCAAAGTATACATGGGTCACTTTGATTCCCTCTAAAGATAGAGTCCTAGAAGCCTTTATGAACTTCCAAGCATACGTAACTAATCAATACAATGCTACTGTGAAGGTGCTAAGATCTGATAATGGAGGAGAATACACTAGCAATGCTTTCAAGAGTTATCTAGCAAAGCATGGGATTGTGCAGCAGACAAGCTGTCCTTACACACCACAGCAGAATGGGGTGGCTGAGAGAAAGAATAGGCACTTGATGGAGGTAGCAAGGTCAATGATGTTTCATGCAAATGTTCCAAAGAGGTTTTGGGGGGATGCTGTTCAGACTGCATGCTATCTCATCAACAGAGTTCCGACCAAGATCCTAAAGAATCTGTCTCCCTTTGAGGTATTGAACAAGACTAAACCACACCTTGATCATTTGAGAGTCTTTGGGTGTTTATGTTATGTGATGGTTCCCGGAGAGAGGAGGAACAAGCTAGAAGCAAAGAGTACTAAAGCTATGTTCATTGGGTACTCAATCACTCAGAAAGGGTACAAATGTTATGATCCAATAACCAGGAGGGTTTTGGTATCCAGAGAAGTGAGGTTTGTGGAGTCTAAAGGATATTATGAGGAGAAGAAATGGGAAGACCTAGAGGATCTGTCCCGAGCTCCAACAGAGAAAGCAACAACACTGAGAGTGTTGTTGGAGAGGCTAGGGATAGGATTATCCCAAGATCAGAAACCAGGAAGGAGAGAACCTTCTAACCAAGCTGGAGAAGCTGGAGAAACAACCCCTCTTGATCATGAGAGGGGGAATGGATCTGAATCAGAGGAGCAGAAGCAAAACCAAGAGGATTCAGGACAGCATGATCATGAGGAGACACATGAAGTAGAGAATGTTGTTCAGTCTACTGGTACAGAGGAGAGTGAGGATCAGTCAGATGGAAATGAGCAGGGAGAACCTACTGGCTTAGGAGAAGAAACACAAGATAATATTCAGGCTGAAGAACACGTTGAGACCCTGCGGAGGAGCACAAGGATAAAGAGGGATCCTTCCAACTGGGTAAACACGAGAGTGTACTACAATGCCCAGGCTGTGGAGCATCCTTCTCAAGCTGTGTGTTCCTTTGCTGAGTTTCCAGAGGAGCATCATGCCTTTATGATTAGTCTGGATGAGAGTTATGTACCAAGGACTTATGAAGAAGCTATGTTAGACAAGGAATGGAAAGAATCAGTGGGAGCTGAAGCAGGTGCTATGATCAAAAATGATACATGGTATGAGAGTGAGCTGCCTAAGGGAAAGAGGGCTGTATCTAGTAGATGGATCTTCACAATCAAGTATCTAGCAAATGGACAGATTGATAGGAAGAAGACCAGATTGGTTGCAAGAGGATTTACACAGACCTATGGAGAGGATTACATTGATACCTTTGCACCAGTAGCTAAGCTACATACAGTTCGGATTGTGTTGTCCATTGCAACAAACTTGGAGTGGGATTTGTGGCAGATGGATGTGAAGAATGCTTTCTTACAAGGTGAGCTAGAAGATGAGGTATACATGCTTCCTCCTCCTGGTCTTGAGCATCTAGTAAAACCAGGAAATGTTTTGAGATTGAAGAAGGCAATCTATGGGCTGAAGCAGTCTCCTAGAGCTTGGTACAGGAAGCTGAGTACAACCCTGAATGGCAGAGGATTCAGGAAGTCTGAACTGGATCATACACTCTTCACCTTGGTTACTCCATCAGGGATCATTGTGATACTGGTATATGTGGATGATTTGATTATCACAGGGAGTGATAAGGCTGGGATTAAAGCCACTAAAGAGTTCCTCAAGTCTGTGTTTGACATCAAAGACTTGGGAGAGATGAAGTATTTCTTGGGGATTGAGATATGCAGATCCAAGGAGGGTTTGTTTATGTCTCAAAGGAAGTATACAATGGATATGCTGAAGGAGACTGATGTACTTGGAGGAAAGGTAGCAAAGACACCTCTTGAGGAGGGGTATAAGGTCTTGCGTGAGGGGGAGGTTGAAGAGAAGCAGTTGTTTGAGGATCCTAAGCTATACAGGAAGATGGTTGGCAAGTTGATCTACTTGACCATCACACGGCCAGATATATGTTGTGCAGTGAACCAAGTGAGTCAGCATATGCAGGCGCCAAAGGTACATCATTGGAAGATGGTTGATAGGATACTGAGGTATTTGAGTGGCACGCCTGGTCAAGGAGTTTGGATGGGTTGCAATGGCAGTACAGAAGTGGTTGGGTATTGTGATGCTGATTGGGCAGGAGATAGAGTGGACAGGAGATCAACTACTGGATATTGTACATTCATTGGAGGGAACTTGGTTACTTGGAAGAGTAAGAAGCAAAAGGTTATCTCTTGTTCAAGTGCTGAAGCTGAGTATAGAGCCATGTTGAAGCTGACAAACGAATTGGTGTGGATCAAGGGGATCTTGAAACATCTAGAGATTGAGCAGAGTACTCCTATGACTATGCATTGTGATAATCAAGCAGCTATCCACATTGCCTCCAACTCAGTGTTTCATGAGAGAACAAAGCACATAGAGGTGGATTGTCATAAGGTGAGGCAGGTGATTATCTTAGGACTGATTCTGCCATGTTATACAAGGAGTGAAGATCAGCTTGCAGATGTGTTTACCAAGGCAGCGAGATTGAAGACAATGGAGTCCATACTATCCAGGCTTGGACTCATCGATCTTACTCCCAGGAGCTGAGCCCCTTAACCATGGAGTCTCCACTCTTTTTCCCTCATCAAAGTTTTATCCCTATGGGTTTTCTTTGGTGAGGTTTTTAATGAGGGAGGTCTTCATGGTTTCCAAGCTTGACTTGTTCCACATGGTCAAGCTTGAGGGGGAGTGTTGAGATGAGGAGATGAAGAGTTGATACATGGATAGAGGAAGGGATTTGGAGCAGGCAGTAACTTTGGTGATTTACCACAGTAACTTTATTGTTACTGTGGTAACTGAGTTATAAGACTTGGGAAGTTACCTTGCACCTATTTGGAGGGTGAAACACGCCAGGGGGAGTATGGATAAGCAAGGAGGAGTTTGGATAAGGTCTGGTCAAGGGAAGAAAGCTTTAGACAGGCTGGCACAGCTGGAAAGCTAAAGCAAGATACCCAAGCATGTGAGGAACCTTATTGGCTAGTTTGAATAAGGCATCTTTGACTACACATGCTTCTTATCCTAGCTAGACTGAACCTGGACGTTTTATGTATCCCTACTCTATATATATGTTGTAAACTCTCTCATTAATCAATAAAATGGAGTTTTGAGTATTCTCTCTTGTTCTTTATTCTCTTAGTCTCTCTTAAATCTCCAAATCTACACTAATCATCTCTTGATATTTATTCATCACTCTACATACACAAAAGTGTATACTAATCTCTTAGTCTCTCCCATACTCTCTCTGATTCTCTTAAACTCATTTCTATTCTTCATACTTCATCATACACAAATCTCTCATCTGTTCTTACTTCACTCAAGCACTTGTACTCTGAAAATCTCACATGGTATCAGAGCCAGGTTGCTCAGACTCCTGGTAGAAGCTTCCGCAACAAACACAAGCTCCAGCCCACGCCAGTTCAGCTCAGTTCACTCAGCTCCCAAGCGCCAGCCTTTGAAGAAGTTCCTTGACAGTTTTGCTCTTTCCAGCCTCAAGATGGAGTCCAAAAGAGCCATTGTCATCCCAGTCACTCTCAAAGGCCCCAACTACCTTCTCTGGTCACGCCTAGCCAAGACAGCCATAGGAGGAAAGGGTTTATGGAGCCATTGCATCTCAGATGCTCCAAACCACTCCAAAGCTGTCGCCACACAAGCTGAAGGTGAAGCAAGTTCCAAACCGGTCTCTGAAGACAGATGGCTACAAGAAGACCTCACTGTCCTCTCCATA
Organism: Brassica napus; assembly: GCF_020379485.1. Classification (NCBI taxonomy): domain Eukaryota; kingdom Viridiplantae; phylum Streptophyta; class Magnoliopsida; order Brassicales; family Brassicaceae; genus Brassica; species Brassica napus. The sequence goes on along the minus strand of NW_026014499.1, from coordinate 211,413 downwards.
CTCCAAAGCTCCTTGGATCCATCCATTCTTGAAGCCTACTCCTACTGTGAGAGTGCTAAAGAGCTTTGGAGTACACTTAAGAAGATCTATGGGAACCTGTCCAACCTCACCCGAGTCTTTGAGATCAAGAAGGCCATCAACAACATGTCCCAAGAAGAAGAGGAGTTCACTACTCATCTAGGAAAGTTCAGAGCCCTTTGGTCTGAGCTAGAGATGCTTAGACCTCAATCATTTGAGCCGGATGTGTTGAATGAAAGAAGGGAGCAAGATAAAGTGTTTGGGCTGCTCCTAACTCTCAGTCCCACCTTCAGCGGCCTCATCAAACACCTATTGAGGTCTGAGAAGCTACCTACCCTTGAAGAGGTGTGTGCTCAAGTCCAAAAGGAAGAGGGCTCACACGGATTGTTTGGAGCAAAGGAACCACTTACCTTTGCCTCACACGCTGAAGGAAGCTCTCAGCCCATGAAAACGGTGTACAAGAAGGGGGATAGAAGAGGCCTGAGGTGTGAGCATTGCAAGAGGGATGGACACACCAAGGAGAGGTGTTGGATACTGAATCCAAGCCTCAAACCTGCCAAGTTCAAGTGAGCCGTGTCCATGGAGGTTCAAGAGATCAGCTCGGATCTCTTGGTTGTAAGCAAACCTCCTAACCCTTAATAAGAGCTTGTGTCTTTATTTATTGTGCTGTGAGTGGTGTCTAGAGTCCCAGAATCTCATGTTTTGGGTTATTGCATTGTCTTGTGTGTTGCCATAGCTTGAATCATCATGAATGGGTTGTAGAATTGAGTAGAATGTCTCTACTACTTGCATCATGTTTGAAAAGCTGTTTTGCATACATAAGCATGTCTCATATTGTCTAAGTTCAATCCGAGTGTGTACTGATGCTAATGCCTATGTTTAATCCATCAATGAAAGTCTAGCATCAATTAGAAATTGTCTAAGTTGCTTGCATCATTGGTTTTGATTGAAACTGTTGAGCATAGCTTTAATATGTCTCATGGATTGAACCTGTTGCATTCATATAGCTAATGCTTTAAGTGTTGAGATGAGCCAAGTATATGTGGAGCAAGTGAGGAGTTGAGACTAAGGAGATGAGTTGAAGCTTGGAAAGGTTTGGGTAAGGTCCGTACTGTCCGTACATGACCGTACCATCCGTACACATGGAGATGGGTGTGAGATTTAAGAGAACTCAGGTTGTATATGTGTATGAAACCCAAATGGGTAAAGAGAGAGAGCTTGGAAGCGATTTGAGAGAAGAGAAGTCTAATGAGTGTTTGTGTGTCTAAGTGTTTAAGAGATTAGTAACAAGACTGAGAACGTGTATAGAGATTCAGGATGAGACTAGAGAGACTAAGAACGTGTTTTAGATCAGAGAAGGAGAAGGGAAACCCCCTTACTCACTTAAAGATTACAAAATGATCATAAGAGGCTTATATATGCCTTTACACAACTCAGATCATAAACCTAGATCCTAGGGCTGTAAATTAAAGATAAATTGATGGTTAGGATGAGAGGAAGCTGGTCTTTGATGTTCTGGTGCTAGCTGGTCGTGGTTGGACTGAATGGAGGGCTCAGATTGCTTCATTTGAATTGGATGGATCAGATGAGTCAAGGCTGTAAAGGTAAAGCACCTTTACCTTTCCAGCTCATACCAACAGCTCAGCTTATCCATTTGAATCTTCCTTTGCCTCCAAGACTCCCCAATGGTCACATAAGGAAGGATAATCCACGCCCACACATTGCACATCACCAAACTAAGCTGATCCGGGTATTTGGTCGAACCGGATGGGATGTACGGTCGATGTACGGCCTTGAGGTCCGTACACTCGCCCTATATCTGCACCTTCATCCAAACATCTTCTATGGTCGACCCATATACCTTCTTGGATCTCCCTAGGCCGTACCATGGCCGTACTTGCCTTATCATGGCCGTACTTGCCTTATCATGGCCGTACTGGCCCTATCTTTGCACCATACTTCCATCTTCTCTCTAACTTCTCCAAAGCCTTCACATGATCAGTCTAAGTCTTTCCTTGACTTATCTTCACAAGATAACTACTTCAGAACATCTCTGAAGCTTGATTGAACTCTTCTTGACATCTTCTAGAGCTTGCCCTATTATTGTACAAGCTCCATCTTCTCTTCAGTTCAACACTCCCCCTCAAGCTTGACTTTAGGAGATCCTAAGCCAAGCTTGGAACTCTGAAGAGTCTCCCTCATTAAAAACCTTACAAGGAAAACCCATTGGGACAAAACCTTGCAAGGGAAAAAGAGTAGAGCTCTCCAAAGCCTAGGGATTGGCCAGTGATCTCTTGTGCCTTAGAACCAATGTGGTTGGACACAAGAAACTCTGGATCACGGCCTAATAGGTGCAGCAACACTTCACAGGTTTGCGCACACTTCACACCTGAGCTTCACCTCTTCATGGAACCGGTTTGGGACTCCCCCTCTCAACAAGCTTCATAGCCTTCTTAGAAAGGCAAGGATGCGACCGGATCATCTTTAAACATCAGTGAGGCTAAGCAAGACTTCAAACTATGCTTGCCCTCTTCATAGAACTGGTTTGGATCTCCCCCTCTCAACAGGTTTCACAGCCACCTTAGAGAAGCTAGGAAATGACCAGGAACATCTTTAGTGAGGCTCAAGCAATGGTACCTGATACATTATCCCAAAGGTGCATCAGTACCTATCAAGAACAAGAAAATGAATATCCTGCATCACACTTGATGCACACAATCCCATAATTCAATCATGATCATCTTAAGTATCTTTTCAAGCACAAGTAATGAATAAGATGAATGACACAGATTGAAGAAAGAGTTTAAAAAGTCTAAGGGAACTTCCCTTGTGTTTTTGTGAGTTTCCTAACTCGGCCAATGCACCATCTTCATGGCATCATCAACTTCTTGGAAAGGCAGAATGGATTCATCAGCTTCTCCTCAATCACCTCTCATTGAAGCCGCATTGATGGAGAGCCTTCTTCCTCACTCGCCAAGACTGCTCTGAACAGCCTCTTACCTAGACACGCCACTGACTTGGTCCGGTTGATGATCCTTTGTAGAAGCCTTTGCAAAGACTTGTTACTGACCATGGATCATATGCATTAAGACTCCCCCTCAAGCTTAGAACCGAGACTATAAGGAGCTAAGCTTGTGATGATCCTATGCATCTCCATGGTCTAATAACTATCATCTTTCATGATAGCTTTCTTCTTGTGAGTTTACTCTCTTCCTTAACCAGGAACTAGGGTGTTTGAATCACCATGGAGAGTCTCACAAGACACCTCTCATTGCATAATGACCCATGCTACACTTCCTGTAGACTAAGGACTAGATATGTCCAATGGTATTATGCAATGGCCATCTCTCATTGTATATTCAATCACACTACACTTCCTGTAGATTATGGACTAACATGTCCTAGTGATGATATGCAATGGCGCAAGACCCTTGTCTTTACATTCTTGGTTGTTGGCGAGTTACATGTATCACATTTCCTTGTGTACCTAACACCACCACAACTCAATGCAAGATCAGATCATCCCATTGGGATCAAACCAAGATTATCCATCCTGTTTGATCACCAATGCCACAATAATATGATACTTGAAACAAGCTAGACAATCAAGTAAAGACAATCAATTCAGTTTTTTTTTTTTTAAATGCAACAATAGATGAATGCATTAGGTTACATACTCACTATATGAATGAAATAGATTCAACCCAAAATGAAACACAAGCCTAGATGATACTTATGCAATCAAGGCAACAAGAGTGACTCAATTCATGCTTATGCTCACTAGTTTTATCAAAGTCAATGATTCAAATAGCTTAGACATACTTCTAAATGCTTATAAGACATCACTGATGGATTTAACTATGGCATAGCAACAATCAGAACTGGACTGAGTCAAGACAAGCAGATTTCAATCTCTAACAATGACAATGCAAGTTCTAGACACTACATTGACATCCTAGGTTATTATGATTATTAAGTTCTCTAAATGCAATGCAAGCTTACATCAGTACATTTGCAATTTAGGCTCATTTTTTAAATGCATTACTACCTAAATGCACAATCTTAAAGCATTAGCTATGAATGCAACAGGTTCAATCCATGATTAATATTAAAGCTATCCACAACAGTTTCAATCAGACCCAATGATGCAAGCAACTTAGACAATTTCTAATTGATGCAAGACTTTCATTGATGGATTAAACATAGGCAATAGCATCAGATAACACTAGGATTGAACTTAGACAGTATGAGATATGCTTATGTATGCAAAATAACTTATTAATCATGATGCAAGTAGCAGAGACATTCTACCCAATTCTACAACACATTCATGATGATTCAAGTTTATGACCACACCCAAGACAATGCACTAAACAGACCGTGAGATTCTGGGACTCTAGACATTACTTATTATCAATAAGACAATGCAGCAGCAACACAATTTTAGTGCAATTAGCCTAGACATTCTACTAGAAGCTATAAACTCTTAATGGAATTTAGGGAAAGCACATAGTATAGTCAGGAGATAAACCTATCAAGACATATTAAGATAGATGAGATTAGGTTTACTCCCTTGGTTAAGATGATGAGGAGTGGTTCTCAACGTTACCACTTGAATCCTTACTTCTTCTTCTTCTCTTATTGCAATCACCCTTCTGAATTCACCACCATGATGGAATGCTTGTGGATGCTTCAGCTACTTCTTCAATCACCTCACAATAGAAGCCGCCTTGATAGAGTAGCCTTCTTCTTCACACAGCCAAGAGTGCTCTGTCTTAGTTTGAGCACCCTCTTGAATAGGCACGCCACTGCCTAGACCCGGTTGGCTTCTTCTTCTGGTACTTGCAATGTTGAGAAGAAGAACACCAGTGAGTTTTACAACCATCTGTGCTTCTCCCTTCTTGTAACACCTCTCCATTGTACACACAATGGGCATCATTCTTTCTCTTTCAACTCGGATTTGATGATGAACTAGGAACACCTTTGTTGAACCTGAAACATCACTCAAACTCTAGCAAAGATAAGACACAATTGCATTGGGATCAATCCTTGACTTCATCAAGTTTGATCACCAATGTCTCAAGCTTTATAGCATTAGATAGAATCAAGACAATGTCAAGTTCTTATCTATGCAAGCAACCATTCTCTAAATACTAAGCAAGACCTTATCAGATTCAAGTCAAAGTATTTAGGCAATTTTAACCATTCCTTAATATGCAACTTAGACTTTAATCTAAATGCAACAATAAACAGGGGCAGTATGCATTAATCTTACTCAGTTTCTAACTCATGAAGGCAAGCATGATTAGATAATATAATCTATCATCTTAACAAGACATTTTTATTTAGAACTGACATTAAGCATTTAACCATTTTCAATAGTATTGATGTCAAATCTTGATTAATAACTTATCAAGTTTGATTCCTACTATCACAAGCAATGCAACAGATAGACACAAGGCATTATCAAGTTTTATTCTTTGCAAGCTAACTCTCTAAGTACAAGCAGGATCCTAACAGATTCAAGACAAGTTACTTAGGCATTCTTAAGAGCTTCTTTACTCAGTACTTAGACATGAATCTAATACTTCAATGTACAGCCACAAGACTATATGCAACGGCTTTAAATTCGGTTTCACTTCATGTATGCAAGCAGATTTAATTAATCACAACAAGCATCACTATGAACCGGAGCTAAGCATACTAAACCATTTCAATACCTAAACGAGACTTTTAAAGTATCCTGGGACAGATTCTAAAGCAACTTCATTTTAGCAATCACACAATATGATGTAAAACAGAATCCGCAGGACTTAACCACACCACACAACACAACCATAACATAAAGACACAAGCTTTAAACAAGGGAAGGAGGTTTAGCTTACAACCAAGGAACCTGTGCTGGTTCCTTGAACCTCCAAGGCAATATGAATCATAACTGGCCAGATCTGAGCTGTTGGTTTGAGAACCAACATCTCCTTCTTTGCCTGGCCTTTCTCCTTGAACCCACCATGCCAAAGACACCTCCTTTCACCATGTTTGAGTCGCCACCACAAGTCACCAATAGAAGGCTTTCTTCTTAAAAGGTTCTCCTTGGACAGAGAATAGGAAAGGCTTGGACATGCTTCCAATGGCTTTCTTTCTTCAGGACGGACATGAGAGAGTGTAGAACGACCAAGGACAGCTCCTGGACACCATGGATGAGCACATCTTCTTCTTGAAGAGGTTGAACAGCCGGCTGGACCATGAAGCTTCTTCTTGGCTTGAAATGGCATGGGAGTGAGCTTGTGCTTGAGCGGAAGCTGGAACCAAGTTCTAATGAACCTGGCTCTGATACCATGTGAGATTTAAGAGAACTCAGGTTGTATGTGTGTATGAAACCCAAATGGGTAAAGAGAGAGAGCTTGGAAGCGATTTGAGAGAAGAGAAGTCTAATGAGTGTTTGTGTGTCTAAGTGTTTAAGAGATTAGTAACAAGACTGAGAACGTGTATAGAGATTCAGGATGAGACTAGAGAGACTAAGAACGTGTTTTAGATCAGAGAAGGAGAAGGGAAACCCCCTTACTCACTTAAAGATTACAAAATGATCATAAGAGGCTTATATATGCCTTTACACAACTCAGATCATAAACCTAGATCCTAGGGCTGTAGATTAAAGATAAATTGATGGTTAGGATGAGAGGAAGCTGGTCTTTGATGTTCTGGTGCTAGCTGGTCGTGGTTGGACTGAATGGAGGGCTCAGATTGCTTCATTTGAATTGGATGGATCAGATGAGTCAAGGCTGTAAAGGTAAAGCACCTTTACCTTTCCAGCTCATACCAACAGCTCAGCTTATCCATTTGAATCTTCCTTTGCCTCCAAGACTCCCCAATGGTCACATAAGGAAGGATAATCCACGCCCACACATTGCACATCACCAAACTAAGCTGATCCGGGTATTTGGTCGAACCGGATGGGATGTACGGTCGATGTACGGCCTTGAGGTCCGTACACTCGCCCTATATCTGCACCTTCATCCAAACATCTTCTATGGTCGACCCATATACCTTCTTGGATCTCCCTAGGCCGTACCATGGCCGTACTTGCCCTATCATGGCCGTACTGGCCCTATCTTTGCACCATACTTCCATCTTCTCTCTAACTTCTCCAAAGCCTTCACATGATCAGTCTAAGTCTTTCCTTGACTTATCTTCACAAGATAACTACTTCAGAACATCTCTGAAGCTTGATTGAACTCTTCTTGACATCTTCAAGAGCTTGCCCTATTATTGTACAAGCTCCATCTTCTCTTCAGTTCAACAATGGGTAAAACCTTGACAAGAGTAAAGAAGTTACTTGGGGTAACTTATGGGAAGGGAAGGGACTTACCTGGATGGATCAGACCGTTGAGGGATAAGGAAGAGCGCGCCTTGACAGGCTGGAACAGCTGGAAAGGCAAGAGCATCTCGGTCCAAGATGCTAGATGCTCCGCGCATGTGGAGAAGCTAATTGGCTAGTTCAAATGAGCTTATCCTTTCTACATTGACCTCACATGCTTCAGTCTTCTCTTGATTTCGAAAACCCTTGTATGCTCACACTATATATTGTAACTCATGTTGTTAATAAAAGATTAGACAGTTCTTGACACTAAAACAATCTCTTAGACTCAAAGGCTCTCAATCATGATCATACACTAAACTCTTAGCTAAACTCGTCCTAAATAACCTCTAGACTCTTTCTAATCTCTTTCTTTCCTTATATCAAACTCAGATTCTCTAAAAATTATATGGTATCAGAGCCAGGTTCATCATAATCTGGGTTTGAGTACTAAGAACACTCAAGAACACATCAGCCGCTTAGCTTTCATCCGAGTGATTCTGAAATGGAAAGCAACAAGGCAGTGGTTCCGGTTACTCTCAAGGGGGGTAACTACCTTTTGTGGTCTCGTTTGGTGAAGACAGCAGTGGGGAGTAAGGGTTTATGGGGACACATCACACAGAGTGAAGCCCCAAAGCTCATTACTTATGAAGGCGACAAGGAGGTCGTCGAGTGCGATGAAGAGAAGTGGGAGCAAGATGATCAGCTGGTGATGTCCATACTCCAACGGTCTCTTGAAGTGTCTATCCTGGAGGCATACAGCTACTGTGAGACAGCAAAGGATCTTTGGGACACGCTAAAGAAGGTTTATGGTAACATCTCAAACTTGAGCCGTGTGTTTGAAGTGAAACGTGCTATCAACAGCTTGACACAGGAGGACATGGAGTTTACTAAGCACCTTGGGAGGTTCAGAGCCTTGTGGTCTGAACTGGAGATGCTGAGGCCAGGCACAACCAACCTAGATGAGCTGGCTGAGAGACGTGAGCAGGACAAGGTGTTTGGTTTGCTACTCACGTTGAATCCAAGCTACAACAGCCTCATCAAACACATCCTGAGGTCCGGGAAGTTACCTGACCTTGAGGACGTGTGTGCACAAGTTCAGAAGGAGGAAGGTTCTATTGGTCTCTTTGGAGGGAAAGGAGAGATCACACTTGCAAACCAAGCTGAGGTTCCGCAAGCAAACCGTGCAAGCTCTAACCAGTATGATGCAAAGAAGTTCACGGGAAATTGTGATCATTGTAAGAGACAAGGTCACAAGAAGAACCAGTGCTGGATCTTGCATCCTCATCTGAAGCCGGCCAAGTTCTCAAGAGAAAAAGATGGGAGAGCCAATGTCTCGTATGCTGGAAGTGAGCCGGGAAGTTCAAGTGTTGCTGGGAGCTCAGGCCAAGCTGGAGAGGGCGGGACACGTGAGCCTGGAGATAGCAAGGCCCTGGTGACTTACACACCTCAGCCAAGCCTTCAGAACAACCGTGAGAACGAGTACCTAAGGAGATCAGACATTGACTCCCTCATCAAAATGCTAAAGGAGAATGGTAACACACTTGGTACTCTTGGTTACTCCTTTGGTGCATCATATGAATCGTGTAGTATTGCTAGAGAACCTGATCATTCAAGCATTGCTTATAAACCTACTAGCATACTAGGACAGTCTCATATTGCACACAATCTGTTTAAACCATTGGTAGTTGATTCAGGAGCTTCTCATCATATGATTAGTGATACTAGTTTGATTAGAGACATTGAACCTACAAATGGACATGTCATGATTGCAAATGGAGATAAAATCCCAATTAGAGGAATTGGCAAGCTAAAATTGTTTGATAAAGACTCTAAAGCATTTTATATGCCTGACTTCACCTCAAATCTATTATCTGTAAAGAAGTGTACTACAGATCTTAATTGCAATGTTATATTTAGTCCTAATGATGTGAAGTTTCAGGATATTGAGAGCAGCCAATTGATTGGAAAAGGAGTTACCAAGGGAGATTTATATTTACTTGAAGAACTAGCTCCTGTTTCTGATTACTTATGCTCATTTACTTCTGCTTCTATGATGAATAAAAATGCATTGTGGCATGCTAGACTAGGTCATCCCCATGTTAGGGCTTTAAACTTAATGTTACCAGGTGTGGTATTTGAAAATAAGGATTGTGAAGCTTGCATTTTAGGCAAGCATTGTAAAACTGTGTTTCCCATTTCATCTACTGTTTATGACAAATGCTTTGATCTAATTCACTCTGATGTTTGGACTGCTCCTTGCTTGTCTAGGGATAGTTTTAAATACTTTGTCACATTCATAGATGAAAAATCGAAATACACCTGGATAACACTTATTCAAACCAAAGATAGGGTGCTTGAAGCTTTTAAGAATTTTCATAACTATGTGACTAACCATTACAATGCCAAGATTAAAATTTTGAGATCAGATAATGGTGGGGAATACACTGGTCAAGCCTTCAAGCAACATCTAGCACAACATGGGATACTACACCAAACGAGTTGTCCTTATACTCCTCAGCAAAATGGAGTGGCTGAGAGAAAGAATAGGCATCTCATGGAGGTGGCAAGGTCAATGATGTTTCAAGCAAATGTTCCTAAGAGGTTTTGGAGTGATGCTGTGGCTACATCCTGTTATCTAATCAACCGGATCCCAACTAAGATTCTACATGATCAGTCCCCTTTTGAAGCCTTGAACAAGTACAAGCCATCATTGGAGCATATGCGAATCTTTGGATGTCTATGCTTTGTCCTTAGGCCAAAAGAGTTGAGGAACAAGCTTGAAGCAACCAGCACAAGAGCTATGTTTGTTGGCTACTCTACTACTCAAAAGGGTTACAAGTGCTATGATCCTACTACTCGAAGAGTTCTAGTCTCTAGAGATGTAAAGTTCATTGAAGCTAAGGGGTTCTATGAGGAAAAGAATCAAGATGAGCTGCTAGAGTTGACAAGAGAGTCAGATAGAGCGGCCAGCCTTAGAAGTATTCTAGAGGGGCTTGGGATACATACTACCCAGGATCCGAAGGAGAGACGCAGTACAACAACCACACAACCTACCGAGGCATCAAATGTAGATCATGGGGGGGGAAAACACACCTGAACCAGCTGAAGTACATGTTGAAAGCCATGATCAAGAAGGCTCAGGTGATCATGATCAAAGTATGATGCAGGAAGATAGGGAGGTACCAAGCCAAGATCAAGAGGAGGAAACTAATGCAACTACAACTGAACCTGAACCAGAGCCGGCGGTGCAGCCATTGAGAAGAAGCACCAGAGTGAGAAAGGATAGTTCCAACTGGGTAAACACGAGAGTGTACTACAATGCCCAGGCTGTGGAACATCCCTCTCAAGCTGTGTGTTCCTTTGCTCATTATCCAGAAGAACATTGTGCCTTTATGGTAAGCTTAGATGAGAGCCATGTACCAAAGTCATATGAGGAAGCCATGAAGGACAAGGAGTGGAGGGAATCAGTGAGAGCTGAATCCAATGCAATGATCAAGAATGACACTTGGTATGAGAGTGAGTTACCTAAAGGAAAGAGAGCAGTGTCTAGTAGATGGATCTTTACAATCAAGTACCAAGCAAATGGACAGATTGATAGAAAGAAGACTCGTTTGGTTGCAAGAGGATTCACTCAAACATATGGAGAGGATTATATAGACACATTTGCGCCAGTTGCTAAGCTACATACCATCAGGATTGTCCTATCACTTGCGGTGAATCTTGAGTGGGGCTTGTGGCAAATGGATGTAAAGAATGCATTCCTACAAGGAGAACTAGAAGATGAAGTGTATATGTTACCTCCTCCTGGTCTAGAGCACTTGGTGAAGAAAGGGAATGTTCTCAGACTAAAGAAAGCTATCTATGGTCTAAAACAATCACCACGGGCATGGTACAACAAGTTGAGCACAACTCTGAATGGAAGAGGCTTTAGGAAGTCAGAGCTTGATCATACTCTCTTTACACTCAACACACCTTCAGGTATTGTCGTTCTACTTGTGTATGTAGATGACATCATTATAACAGGTAGTGATAAAGAAGAGATACAAGCCACTAAAGACTTTCTTAAATCTGTTTTTGAGATTAAAGACTTGGGAGAGATGAAATACTTCCTTGGGATTGAGATATGTAGATCCAAGGAAGGTTTGTTTCTATCCCAAAGAAAGTATACACTTGATCTGTTGAAAGATGCAGGTAAGCTTGATGGAAAGACGGCCAAGACTCCCTTGGAAGATGGATACAAGGTTCCACGTGAGGGGGAGATTGAAGACAGTCCACCATTCAAGGATGCAAAGCTTTATAGAAAGCTAGTGGGTAAGCTCATATACCTAACCATCACACGTCCTGATATTTGTTTTGCTGTGAACCAGGTGAGTCAGCATATGCAAGTTCCAAAAGAACATCATTGGGGAATGGTGAACCGGATCTTGATGTATCTTAATGGCTCAGCGGATCAAGGAGTGTGGATGGGGTGTAATGGAAGTACAGAAGTTGTAGGCTACTGTGATGCAGATTGGGCAGGAGATAGAGCAGATAGAAGGTCCACAACCGGCTACTGCACATTCATTGGAGGGAACTTAGTAACTTGGAAGAGTAAGAAGCAGAAGGTGGTCTCATGCTCAAGTGCTGAAGCTGAATACCGAGCCATGCTGAAGCTGACTAATGAGCTTGTATGGATCAAAGGGATACTCAAGCACTTGGAGATTATTCAATCCACTCCAATGACCATGCATTGTGACAACCAGGCTGCTATACACATTGCCACCAACTCAGTCTTCCATGAGAGAACCAAGCACATTGAAGTAGATTGTCACAAGGTGAGGCAAATGATTCTTCTTGGAGTCATCTTACCATGTTACACGAGAAGTGAAGATCAGCTAGCAGATGTGTTCACAAAGGCAGCAAGACAGAAGACAATAGAGTCCATTCATAGCCGGCTAGGACTCATTGATCTCACGAGAAGGAGCTAAGCCCCTTGGCTATGAGGTCTTTACTCTTTTTCCCTTACCAAAGTTTTGTCCCAATGAGTTTTCTTTGGTGAGGTTTTTAATGAGGAAGATCTCATGGCTATCCAAGCTTAGACTTTCACAAAGCTAAGCTTGAGGGGGAGTGTTGAGATGAGCCAAGTATATGTGGAGCAAGTGAGGAGTTGAGACTAAGGAGATGAGTTGAAGCTTGGAAAGGTTTGGGTAAGGTCCGTACTGTCCGTACATGACCGTACCATCCGTACACATGGAGATGGGTAAAACCTTGACAAGAGTAAAGAAGTTACTTGGGGTAACTTATGGGAAGGGAAGGAACTTACCTGGATGGATCAGACCGTTGAGGGATAAGGAAGAGCGCGCCTTGACAGGCTGGAACAGCTGGAAAGGCAAGAGCATCTCGGTCCAGATGCTCCGCGCATGTGGAGAAGCTAATTGGCTAGTTCAAATGAGCTTATCCTTTCTACATTGACCTCACATGCTTCAGTCTTCTCTTGATTTCGAAAACCCTTGTATGCTCACACTATATATTGTAACTCATGTTGTTAATAAAAGATTAGACAGTTCTTGACACTAAAACAATCTCTTAGACTCAAAGGCTCTCAATCATGATCATACACTAAACTCTTAGCTAAACTCGTCCTAAATAACCTCTAGACTCTTTCTAATCTCTTTCTTTCCTTATATCAAACTCAGATTCTCTAAAACTTATATTAAGATTGTGCATTCATGTAGTGATGCATTTAAAAGTGAACCTAAATTGCAAATGTATTGATGTAAGCTTGCATTGCATTTAGAGAACTTAAAAAAAAAAAAAAACTGAAAAATGAAAAAATGAACCTAGAATGTCAATGTATTGTTTAGAGCTTGCATTGTCATTTTAGAGATTGAAATTTACTTGTTCTTGCCTTGATTGTCTGGCTTGTTTCAAGTATTATATACTGCTGTGGCATTGGTGATCAAACAGGATGGAAGATCTTAGTTTGATCCCAATGGGATGATCTGATCTTGCATTGAGTTGTGGTGGTGTTAGGTACACAAGGAGTGATACATGTAACTCGCCAACAGCCAAGAATGTAGAGACAAAGGTCTAGTGCCATTGCATATCATCACTAGGACATGTTAGTCCATAATCTACAGGAAGTGTAGTGTGATTGATTATGCAATGAGAGATGGCCATTGCATAATACCATTGGAAATATCCAGTCCAAAGTCTACAGGAAGTGTAGCATGGGTCATTATGCAATGAGAAGTGTGTCTTGTGAGGCTCTCTATGGTGATTCAAACACCCTAGTTCCTGGTTAAGGAAGAGAGTAAACTCACAAGAAGAAAGCTATCATGGAAGACTGATAGTTATAAGACCATGGGGATGCATATGATCATCACAAGCTTAGCTCCTTCTAGTCTCGGTTCTAAGCTTGAGGGGGAGTCTTAATGCATATGATCCATGGTCAGTAACAAGTCTTTGCAAAGGCTCCTACAAAGGATCATCAGCCGGAGCTATTCTAGGCAGTCTAAGGGTGAAGGTGAACTCATCAAAGCGGCTTCTATGGTGAAGTGATAGATGAGAAGCTGATGAATCCATTCTGTCTTTCCAAGAAGTTGATGATGCCATGGAGATGGTGCAATGGCCGAGTGGGAACTCACCAAAACAAAAGGGAAGTGTTCTAAGCTCAATTCAATTCAATACATTCATCATTTCAAATCAAAGTCTAGAACTGATACTTAAAATGTTTGAATGGATTGTGTGATGTTCCTTGATAAGTACTGATCCACCTTTGGGATAATGTATCAGGTACCATTGCTTGAGTCTCACTAAAGATGTTCCTGGTCATTTCCTAGCTTCTCTAAGGTGGCTGTGAAGTCTGTTGAGAGGGGGAGATCCAAACCAGTTCTATGAAGAGGGCAAGCATAGTTTGAAGTGTTGATCAGCCTTACTGGTGTTTTGAAGATGATCTGGTCGTGTCCTAGCTTCTCTAAGATGGCTGTGAAGTCAGTTGAGAGGGGGAGACTTCAAACCGGTTCCATGAAGAGGTGAAGCTGAAGTGTGAAGTGTGCGCAAAGCTGTGAAGTGTTGCTGCACCTATTAGGCCGTGATCCAGAGCTTCTTGTGTCCAACCACACTGGTTCTAAGGCACAAGAGCTCACTGGCCAATCCCTAGGCTTTGGAGAGCTCTACTCTTTTTCCCTTGCAAGGTTTTGTCCCAATGGGTTTTCCTTGTAAGGTTTTTAATGAGGGAGACTCTTCAGAGTTCCAAGCTTGGCTTAGGATCTCCTAAAGTCAAGCTTGAGGGGGAGTGTTGAACTGAAGAGAAGATAGAGCTTGTACAATAATAGGGCAAGCTCTAGAAGATGTCCAGAAGAGTTCAATCAAGCTTCAGAAGTGTTCTGAAGTAGTTATCTTGCGAAGTTAAGTCTAGGAAAGACTTAGACTGATCATGTTAAGGGTTTGGAGGAGTTAGAGAGAAGATGGCCATAGGTGCAAAGCTAGGGCGAGTGGTACGGCCATGGTACGGCCTTGTACGGTCTAGGGTGAATCATGAAGGTGTTTGGGGTCAGTCAAGAAGGAGATAAGGCATTGTGCATAGTTAGGGATAGTGGTACGGACAGGAGGTCCGTACCATCAACCGTACGGCCACTCCACACGCCCAAGTCATCCGGTTCAGCCCAAATCAAGATGTGCAATGTGAGGGCGGTTCACTCTGATTCTATCCTTTCCTATAGTGTCCGTTGGGGAGTCTTGGAGGCAAAGGAAGAATCAAATGGATAAGGTGAGCTGTTGGTATGAGCTGGAAAGGTAAAGGTGCTTTACCTTTACAGCCTTGACTCATCTGATCCATCCAATTCAAATGAAGCAATCTGAGCCCTCCATTCAGTCCAACCACGACCAGCTAGCACCAGAACATCAAAGACCAGCTTCCTCTCATCCTAACCATCCATTTATCTTTAATTTACAGCCTTAGGATCTAGGTTTATGATCTGAGTTGTGTAAAGGCATAAATAAGCCTCTTAGGATCATTTTGTAACCTTTAAGCTGAGAGAGTCTCTCTTCTTCATAAACTTGTTCTTGGATCTTATTCTCTGGTTACTAAGTCTCTCTAATCTCCCATACACGTTCCTAATCTCTTAGTCTCTCCCATACTCTCTCTGATTCTCTTAAACTCATTTCTATTCTTCATACTTCATCATACACAAATCTCTCATCTGTTCTTACTTCACTCAAGCACTTGTACTCTGAAAATCTCACATGGTATCAGAGCCAGGTTGCTCAGACTCCTGGTAGAAGCTTCCGCAACAAACACAAGCTCCAGCCCACGCCAGTTCAGCTCAGTTCACTCAGCTCCCAAGCAAGTGATGGGAAAGAGTACGGACAGTACGGCCTAGGTACGGACAGTACGGCCTATGTACGGACAGGGGCTTGGCCGTACATCTAAGGAAACATAAAGGGAGAAGGAGATGGGTGAGTAAAGCCTCTACAGCACACGGAGGGTCTCAAGACTGATCAGACCGTTTAGGGATAAGGGAAGGACGAGCCTTATCCATCCAGTCCGTGGACAGGCTGTAAAAGCAAAGGCAAAGCGTGTGAGCCTTACCGTCCATTCATTCAAAAGAAACGCTCCCTTTAGTCTTGACTACACATGCTTATGACTAGTGATGTTTTCCCTTAACTTGTAAACCCTAATGCCTCTTCTATAAATAATGTAACCTCATCTCATAATAAGATTAGACAGTTCTAAACAATCTCTCTATATACTCATTTCATTATGATTCTCCATTAGTCTCTAATCTGTCTCTTAATCTCTTATTCTCTTCTATAATCCTTTCTAAACTCAGATAATCATCTATATCCTTAAAACTCATAGTCTGATGCACAATCCCATGCTTGGCTAGATGACTCTTGAAGGCATTGCTGATGTATTCACCTCCATTATCTGATCTCAGTACCTTCACAGTAGCATTGTATTGATTAGATACATATGCTTAGAAGTTCATAAATGCTTCTAGCACCCTATCTTTAGATGGAAGCAATGTAAGCCAAGTATACTTAGACTTCTCGTCAATGAATGTCACAAAGTACTTCTGGCTATCTCTAGACAAACAAGGAGCAGTCCACACATCTGAATGAACTAGATCAAAGCAATGCTCATAAGTAGTTTCTGATGTTGGAAAAACAGTCCTACAATGCTTCCCTAATATGCATGCTTCACACTCCAAGTGACTAAATGACATATTAGGAATTATCAATTCAATAGCACGAGCATGAGGATGTCCCAATCTAGCATGCCAAGTAATACTATCAATCTTCTCATAAGTACTACTCAAACACATAGAATCAAAGGGTTTAGAGATCTTAGCCAATTGGAGCTGATATAGATTATTCTTGCTGTCTCCTCTCCCAATGACCCTTCCAGTCTTCAAATCTTGGAACTCAACATCATCTGGCCTGAATACTACTTGACAGCCAAGATCAATTGTGGCTTTCCTCACAGATAGCAAATTTGAAGCAAACTGTGGCATGTAGAAGGCATCTGAGTCTTTATCAAATAGCTTGAGCTTTCCAACTCCTTCTATTGGAATCCTATCACCATTAGCTATCATCACACCCCAGTGGCTTTCTTTACATCACTCATTAAGCTTCTATCACTAATCATGTGATGACTTGCTCCAGAATCAACAATGATGGGTTTGTTGGATGTGGATGCTTTGGCAGGAGCACCTTGTCTCCGGGTCGTAGCCAAAGCATACACATACTTGACAAACTCATCCCATTCCTCCTTTGTGACTCGCTCATCTGCTCCTTTGGTCTCTAGCTTCCTCATAACCCCACTGCTCTCTACAGATTCTCCCATGTAAGCTGAGTAGAAACACTCTCCTACTTGCATACTCTCCTTGATACCCTTCCTCCATAATCTGCTCATCATGACCCACATCTTAGAAAGTTTTCTCAACTTTCCCTTCTTGCAGCTTGTACCTCTATTCCATCTACCTGGCTTCTTGTTTATCTCCCACACATCACAAATGTGTTTAACCAACTCACATATCTCTCCCATAAGAAAGCTAAAGATCACATCTTGCTTCCTCCTTCCTGTATGAGTTTTCACCATACCCAACTCTGATTCTACTTCTCTCAGCCTCCCCACAAGCTGATACAACTCGTCCTTCCTTTGTCTTAGACTATAGATCACGCCCTTGGCTTCATGACCCTCCAACCTTGCTGTCTGACCTTCTTCAGCAGCTACCTCCTTTAAAGGTTCTACCTTTACTTGAATCTCCTTCAAACTTGCTGTCTGATCTTTCTCAGCAGCTCTCACCTTTAAAGGCTCTTCCTTTACATGATTACTCCAAATCCCACAGCTTTCCAAAGCTGTCTCTACCCAATCTGACCAGATCCACTTGTTTTCTCTCCCTTTCTTCACTTGATAACTTGATCTTGTCTTCATCTCTCTGCTCACGTTTGACTCCATCAGATGTCCTCAATAAAACCCAGCAAATGAAGAACAGAGCTCAAAACCACCAAGAACACTCAAGAACATCAAGAACAGCTCAAGAACACAAAACCAGATTTTTTAAGAACATGAATAACACACTTCCACCCTTTTAGTAACCTGGCTCTGATACCATATACACTTTTGTGTATTAGAGTGTGTTTAAGAACAATCAGATTGTTTTGTGTAAGATTAAAGAGATTAAGAGAATAAGTAGAGAGAGAATAGAGAGAATACTCAAAACTCCATTAATTAATTTAATGTCTCAGATACAAGTTATATATGAAGAGATAAGGATAATACAAAGAGGATTTCGAAATCATAAGCATGTGAAGTCAAGGGATAGGCTGTAAAGATGCTTCACATGCTTGGACAGGCTGTAAAGGTGCTTTACCTTTCCAGCTATGACCAGACCTTATCCAAACTACTCCTTCCTTATCCAGACTTCCTCTTGGGCGTGATCCACTCTCCAAAGGGATGCAAAGTAACTTCCTAAGCTTTTAACTTAGTTACCACAGTCAAACCGAAGTTACTGTGGTAAAACTCCAAAGTTACTATCTGCCCCAATACTCTTCCTCTATCAATGTATCACTTCTTCTCAACACTTACATCGCGATTCATCCTGGTTTGATTAGAATGACGAGGAAGTTTACATATTCCCAAACAGGAAAACTGGGATTACCTGATTTGAAAGTGGGATAACTTCTTCATCCTAACTCCTATGAGATTTATTCAACTTCCTGGTGATTCTCCACTACTTTATATATCCAAATACAACTTTTTACATCGCGATTCATCCTGGTTTGATCAGAATGGCGAGGAAGTTGTCATATTCCCAAATAGGAAAACTGGGATCACCTGATTTGAAAGTGGGATAACTTCTTCATCCTAACTCCTATGAGATTTATTCAACTTCCTGGTGATTCTCCACTACTTTTTGTATAGAAATACAGCTTCTTACATGCGATTCATCCTGGTTTGATCAGAATGACGAGGAAGTTATCATATTTCCAAATAGGAAAACTAGGATCACCTGATTTGAAAGTGGGATAACTTCTTCATCCTAATTCCTAAGAGAATGATTCCACTTCCTGGTGATTCTCCACTACTTTTTGTATCCAAATCCAGCTTCTTACATCGCGATTCATCCTGGTTTGATTAGAATGACGAGGAAGTTGTCATATTCCCAAACTGGAAAACTGGGATCACCTGATTTGAAAGTGGGATAACTTCTTCATCCTAACTCCCATGAGATTTATTCCACTTCCTGGTGATTCTCCACAACTTTATGTATCCAAATCCAACTTCTTACATCGCGATTCATCCTGGTTTGATCATAATGACGAGGAAGTTGTCATATTCCCAAACAGGAAAACTGGGATCACCTGATTTGAAAGTGGGATAACTTCTTCATCCTAATCCCTATGAGATTTATTCAACTTCCTGGTGATTTTCCACTTCTTTATGTATCCAAATACAGCTTCTTACATCGCGATTCATCCTGGTTTGATTAGAATGATGAGGAAGTTTACCTATTCCCAAACAGGAAAACTGGGATTACCTGATTTGAAAGTGGGATAACTTCTTCATCCTAACTCCTATGAGATTTATTCAACTTCCTGGTGATTCTCCACTACTTTATATATCCAAATACAGCTTTTTACATCGCGATTCATCCTGGTTTGATCAGAATGGCGAGGAAGTTGTCATATTCCCAAACAGGAAAACTGGGATCACCTGATTTGAAAGTGGGATAACTTCTTCATCCTAACTCCTATGAGATTTATTCAACTTCCTGGTGATTCTCCACTAGTTTTTGTATAGAAATACAGCTTCTTACATGCGATTCATCCTGGTTTGATCAGAATGACGAGGAAGTTTACATATTCCCAAACAGGAAAACTGGGATTACCTGATTTGAAAGTGGGATAACTTCTTCATCGTAACTCCTATGAGATTTATTCAACTTCCTGGTGATTCTCCACTACTTTTTGTATCCAAATCCAGCTTCTTACATCGCGATTCATCCTGGTTTGATTAGAATGACGAGGAAGTTGTCATATTCCCAAACTGGAAAACTGGGATCACCTGATTTGAAAGTGGGATAACTTCTTCATCCTAACTCCCATGAGATTTATTCCACTTCCTGGTGATTCTCCACAACTTTATGTATCCAAATCCAACTTCTTACATCGCGATTCATCCTGGTTTGATCATAATGACGAGGAAGTTGTCATATTCCCAAACAGGAAAACTGGGATCACCTGATTTGAAAGTGGGATAACTTCTTCATCCTAATCCCTATGAGATTTATTCAACTTCCTAGTGATTTTCCACTTCTTTATGTATCCAAATACAGCTTCTTACATCGCGATTCATCCTGGTTTGATTAGAATGATGAGGAAGTTTACCTATTCCCAAACAGGAAAACTGGGATTACCTGATTTGAAAGTGGGATAACTTCTTCATCCTAACTCCTATGAGATTTATTCAACTTCGTGGTGATTCTCCACTACTTTATATATCCAAATACAGCTTTTTACATCGCGATTCATCCTGGTTTGATCAGAATGGCGAGGAAGTTGTCATATTCCCAAACAGGAAAACTGGGATCACCTGATTTGAAAGTGGGATAACTTCTTCATCCTAACTTGAGTGAAGTAAGAACAGATGAGAGATTTGTGTATGATGAAGTATGAAGAATAGAAATGAGTTTAAGAACAGATGAGAGATTTGTGTATGATGAAGTATGAAGAATAGAAATGAGTTTAAGAGAATCAGAGAGAGTATGGGAGAGACTAAGAGATTAGGAACGTGTATGGGAGATTAGAGAGACTTAGTACCCAGACACCACTCACAGCACAATAAATAAAGACACAAGCTCTTATTAAGGGTTAGGAGGTTTGCTTACAACCAAGAGATCCGAGCTGATCTCTTGAACCTCCATGGACACGGCTCACTTGAACTTGGCAGGTTTGAGGCTTGGATTCAGTATCCAACACCTCTCCTTGGTGTGTCCATCCCTCTTGCAATGCTCACACCTCAGGCCTCTTCTATCCCCCTTCTTGTACACCGTTTTCATGGGCTGAGAGCTTCCTTCAGCGTGTGAGGCAAAGGTAAGTGGTTCCTTTGCTCCAAACAATCCGTGTGAGCCCTCCTCCTTTTGGACTTGAGCACACACCTCTTCAAGGGTAGGTAGCTTCTCAGACCTCAATAGGTGTTTGATGAGGCCGCTGAAGGTGGGACTGAGAGTTAGGAGCAGCCCAAACACTTTATCTTGCTCCCTTCTTTCATTCAACACATCCGGCTCAAATGATTGAGGTCTAAGCATCTCTAGCTCAGACCAAAGGGCTCTGAACTTTCCTAGATGAGTAGTGAACTCCTCTTCTTCTTGGGACATGTTGTTGATGGCCTTCTTGATCTCAAAGACTCGGGTGAGGTTGGACAGGTTCCCATAGATCTTCTTAAGTGTACTCCAAAGCTCTTTAGCACTCTCACAGTAGGAGTAGGCTTCAAGAATGGATGGATCCAAGGAGCTTTGGAGTATGGAGAGGACAGTGAGGTCTTCTTGTAGCCATCTGTCTTCAGAGACCGGTTTGGAACTTGCTTCACCTTCAGCTTGTGTGGCGACAGCTTTGGAGTGGTTTGGAGCATCTGAGATGCAATGGCTCCATAAACCCTTTCCTCCTATGGCTGTCTTGGCTAGGCGTGACCAGAGAAGGTAGTTGGGGCCTTTGAGAGTGACTGGGATGACAATGGCTCTTTTGGACTCCATCTTGAGGCTGGAAAGAGCAAAACTGTCAAGGAACTTCTTCAAAGGCTGGCGCTTGGGAGCTGAGTGAACTGAGCTGAACTGGCGTGGGCTGGAGCTTGTGTTTGTTGCGGAAGCTTCTACCAGGAGTCTGAGCAACCTGGCTCTGATACCATGTGAGATTTTCAGAGTACAAGTGCTTGAGTGAAGTAAGAACAGATGAGAGATTTGTGTATGATGAAGTATGAAGAATAGAAATGAGTTTAAGAGAATCAGAGAGAGTATGGGAGAGACTAAGAGATTAGGAACGTGTATGGGAGATTAGAGAGACTTAGTAACCAGAGAATAAGATCCAAGAACAAGTTTATGAAGAAGAGAGACTCTCTCAGCTTAAAAGTTACAAAATGATCCTAAGAGGCTTATTTATGCCTTTACACAACTCAGATCATAAACCTAGATCCTAAGGCTGTAAATTAAAGATAAATGGATGGTTAGGATGAGAGGAAGCTGGTCTTTGATGTTCTGGTGCTAGCTGGTCGTGGTTGGACTGAATGGAGGGCTCAGATTGCTTCATTTGAATTGGATGGATCAGATGAGTCAAGGCTGTAAAGGTAAAGCACCTTTACCTTTCCAGCTCATACCAACAGCTCACCTTATCCATTTGATTCTTCCTTTGCCTCCAAGACTCCCCAACGGACACTATAGGAAAGGATAGAATCAGAGTGAACCGCCCTCACATTGCACATCTTGATTTGGGCTGAACCGGATGACTTGGGCGTGTGGAGTGGCCGTACGGTTGATGGTACGGACCTCCTGTCCGTACCACTATCCCTAACTATGCACAATGCCTTATCTCCTTCTTGACTGACCCCAAACACCTTCATGATTCACCCTAGACCGTACAAGGCCGTACCATGGCCGTACCACTCGCCCTAGCTTTGCACCTATGGCCATCTTCTCTCTAACTCCTCCAAACCCTTAACATGATCAGTCTAAGTCTTTCCTAGACTTAACTTCGCAAGATAACTACTTCAGAACACTTCTGAAGCTTGATTGAACTCTTCTGGACATCTTCTAGAGCTTGCCCTATTATTGTACAAGCTCTATCTTCTCTTCAGTTCAACACTCCCCCTCAAGCTTGACTTTAGGAGATCCTAAGCCAAGCTTGGAACTCTGAAGAGTCTCCCTCATTAAAAACCTTACAAGGAAAACCCATTGGGACAAAACCTTGCAAGGGAAAAAGAGTAGAGCTCTCCAAAGCCTAGGGATTGGCCAGTGAGCTCTTGTGCCTTAGAACCAGTGTGGTTGGACACAAGAAGCTCTGGATCACGGCCTAATAGGTGCAGCAACACTTCACAGCTTTGCGCACACTTCACACTTCAGCTTCACCTCTTCATGGAACCGGTTTGAAGTCTCCCCCTCTCAACTGACTTCACAGCCATCTTAGAGAAGCTAGGACACGACCAGATCATCTTCAAAACACCAGTAAGGCTGATCAACACTTCAAACTATGCTTGCCCTCTTCATAGAACTGGTTTGGATCTCCCCCTCTCAACAGACTTCACAGCCACCTTAGAGAAGCTAGGAAATGACCAGGAACATCTTTAGTGAGACTCAAGCAATGGTACCTGATACATTATCCCAAAGGTGCATCAGTACTTATCAAGAAACATCACACAATCCATTCAAACATTTTAAGTATCATTTCTAGACTTTGATTTGAAATGATGAATGTATTGAATTGAATTGAGCTTAGAACACTTCCCTTTTGTTTTGGTGAGTTCCCACTCGGCCATTGCACCATCTCCATGGCATCATCAACTTCTTGGAAAGGCAGAATGGATTCATCAGCTTCTCATCAATCACTTCACCATAGAAGCCGCTTTGATGAGTTCACCTTCACCCTTAGACTGCCTAGAATAGCTCCGGCTGATGATCCTTTGTAGGAGCCTTTGCAAAGACTTGTTACTGACCATGGATCATATGCATTAAGACTCCCCCTCAAGCTTAGAACCGAGACTAGAAGGAGCTAAGCTTGTGATGATCATATGCATCCCCATGGTCTTATAACTATCAGTCTTCCATGATAGCTTTCTTCTTGTGAGTTTACTCTCTTCCTTAACCAGGAACTAGGGTGTTTGAATCACCATAGAGAGCCTCACAAGACACACTTCTCATTGCATAATGACCCATGCTACACTTCCTGTAGACTTTGGACTGGATATTTCCAATGGTATTATGCAATGGCCATCTCTCATTGCATAATCAATCACACTACACTTCCTGTAGATTATGGACTAACATGTCCTAGTGATGATATGCAATGGCACTAGACCTTTGTCTCTACATTCTTGGCTGTTGGCGAGTTACATGTATCACTCCTTGTGTACCTAACACCACCACAACTCAATGCAAGATCAGATCATCCCATTGGGATCAAACTAAGATCTTCCATCCTGTTTGATCACCAATGCCACAGCAGTATATAATACTTGAAACAAGCCAGACAATCAAGGCAAGAACAACTAAATTTCAATCTCTAAAATGACAATGCAAGCTCTAAACAATACATTGACATTCTAGGTTCATTTTTTCATTTTTCAGTTTTTTTTTTTTTTAAGTTCTCTAAATGCAATGCAAGCTTACATCAATACATTTGCAATTTAGGTTCACTTTTAAATGCATCACTACATGAATGCACAATCTTAAAGCATTAGCTATATGAATGCAACAGGTTCAATCCATGAGACATATTAAAGCTATGCTCAACAGTTTCAATCAAAACCAATGATGCAAGCAACTTAGACAATTTCTAATTGATGCTAGACTTTCATTGATGGATTAAACATAGGCATTAGCATCAGTACACACTCGGATTGAACTTAGACAATATGAGACATGCTTATGTATGCAAAACAGCTTTTCAAACATGATGCAAGTAGTAGAGACATTCTACTCAATTCTACAACCCATTCATGATGATTCAAGCTATGGCAACACACAAGACAATGCAATAACCCAAAACATGAGATTCTGGGACTCTAGACACCACTCACAGCACAATAAATAAAGACACAAGCTCTTATTAAGGGTTAGGAGGTTTGCTTACAACCAAGAGATCCGAGCTGATCTCTTGAACCTCCATGGACACGGCTCACTTGAACTTGGCAGGTTTGAGGCTTGGATTCAGTATCCAACACCTCTCCTTGGTGTGTCCATCCCTCTTGCAATGCTCACACCTCAGGCCTCTTCTATCCCCCTTCTTGTACACCGTTTTCATGGGCTGAGAGCTTCCTTCAGCGTGTGAGGCAAAGGTAAGTGGTTCCTTTGCTCCAAACAATCCGTGTGAGCCCTCCTCCTTTTGGACTTGAGCACACACCTCTTCAAGGGTAGGTAGCTTCTCAGACCTCAATAGGTGTTTGATGAGGCCGCTGAAGGTGGGACTGAGAGTTAGGAGCAGCCCAAACACTTTATCTTGCTCCCTTCTTTCATTCAACACATCCGGCTCAAATGATTGAGGTCTAAGCATCTCTAGCTCAGACCAAAGGGCTCTGAACTTTCCTAGATGAGTAGTGAACTCCTCTTCTTCTTGGGACATGTTGTTGATGGCCTTCTTGATCTCAAAGACTCGGCTGAGGTTGGACAGGTTCCCATAGATCTTCTTAAGTGTACTCCAAAGCTCTTTAGCACTCTCACAGTAGGAGTAGGCTTCAAGAATGGATGGATCCAAGGAGCTTTGGAGTATGGAGAGGACAGTGAGGTCTTCTTGTAGCCATCTGTCTTCAGAGACCGGTTTGGAACTTGCTTCACCTTCAGCTTGTGTGGCGACAGCTTTGGAGTGGTTTGGAGCATCTGAGATGCAATGGCTCCATAAACCCTTTCCTCCTATGGCTGTCTTGGCTAGGCGTGACCAGAGAAGGTAGTTGGGGCCTTTGAGAGTGACTGGGATGACAATGGCTCTTTTGGACTCCATCTTGAGGCTGGAAAGAGCAAAACTGTCAAGGAACTTCTTCAAAGGCTGGCGCTTGGGAGCTGAGTGAACTGAGCTGAACTGGCGTGGGCTGGAGCTTGTGTTTGTTGCGGAAGCTTCTACCAGGAGTCTGAGCAACCTGGCTCTGATACCATGTGAGATTTTCAGAGTACAAGTGCTTGAGTGATGTAAGAACAGATGAGAGATTTGTGTATGATGAAGTATGAAGAATAGAAATGAGTTTAAGAGAATCAGAGAGAGTATGGGAGAGACTAAGAGATTAGGAACGTGTATGGGAGATTAGAGAGACTTAGTAACCAGAGAATAAGATCCAAGAACAAGTTTATGAAGAAGAGAGACTCTCTCAGCTTAAAGGTTACAAAATGATCCTAAGAGGCTTATTTATGCCTTTACACAACTCAGATCATAAACCTAGATCCTAAGGCTGTAAATTAAAGATAAATGGATGGTTAGGATGAGAGGAAGCTGGTCTTTGATGTTCTGGTGCTAGCTGGTCGTGGTTGGACTGAATGGAGGGCTCAGATTGCTTCATTTGAATTGGATGGATCAGATGAGTCAAGGCTGTAAAGGTAAAGCACCTTTACCTTTCCAGCTCATACCAACAGCTCACCTTATCCATTTGATTCTTCCTTTGCCTCCAAGACTCCCCAACGGACACTATAGGAAAGGATAGAATCAGAGTGAACCGCCCTCACATTGCACATCTTGATTTGGGCTGAACCGGATGACTTGGGCGTGTGGAGTGGCCGTACGGTTGATGGTACGGACCTCCTGTCCGTACCACTATCCCTAACTATGCACAATGCCTTATCTCCTTCTTGACTGACCCCAAACACCTTCATGATTCACCCTAGACCGTACAAGGCCGTACCATGGCCGTACCACTCGCCCTAGCTTTGCACCTATGGCCATCTTCTCTCTAACTCCTCCAAACCCTTAACATGATCAGTCTAAGTCTTTCCTAGACTTAACTTCGCAAGATAACTACTTCAGAACACTTCTGAAGCTTGATTGAACTCTTCTGGACATCTTCTAGAGCTTGCCCTATTATTGTACAAGCTCTATCTTCTCTTCAGTTCAACACTCCCCCTCAAGCTTGACTTTAGGAGATCCTAAGCCAAGCTTGGAACTCTGAAGAGTCTCCCTCATTAAAAACCTTACAAGGAAAACCCATTGGGACAAAACCTTGCAAGGGAAAAAGAGTAGAGCTCTCCAAAGCCTAGGGATTGGCCAGTGAGCTCTTGTGCCTTAGAACCAGTGTGGTTGGACACAAGAAGCTCTGGATCACGGCCTAATAGGTGCAGCAACACTTCACAGCTTTGCGCACACTTCACACTTCAGCTTCACCTCTTCATGGAACCGGTTTGAAGTCTCCCCCTCTCAACTGACTTCACAGCCATCTTAGAGAAGCTAGGACACGACCAGATCATCTTCAAAACACCAGTAAGGCTGATCAACACTTCAAACTATGCTTGCCCTCTTCATAGAACTGGTTTGGATCTCCCCCTCTCAACAGACTTCACAGCCACCTTAGAGAAGCTAGGAAATGACCAGGAACATCTTTAGTGAGACTCAAGCAATGGTACCTGATACATTATCCCAAAGGTGGATCAGTACTTATCAAGGAACATCACACAATCCATTCAAACATTTTAAGTATCAGTTCTAGACTTTGATTTGAAATGATGAATGTATTGAATTGAATTGAGCTTAGAACACTTCCCTTTTGTTTTGGTGAGTTCCCACTCGGCCATTGCACCATCTCCATGGCATCATCAACTTCTTGGAAAGGCAGAATGGATTCATCAGCTTCTCATCTATCACTTCACCATAGAAGCCGCTTTGATGAGTTCACCTTCACCCTTAGACTGCCTAGAATAGCTCCGGCTGATGATCCTTTGTAGGAGCCTTTGCAAAGACTTGTTACTGACCATGGATCATATGCATTAAGACTCCCCCTCAAGCTTAGAACCGAGACTAGAAGGAGCTAAGCTTGTGATGATCATATGCATCCCCATGGTCTTATAACTATCAGTCTTCCATGATAGCTTTCTTCTTGTGAGTTTACTCTCTTCCTTAACCAGGAACTAGGGTGTTTGAATCACCATAGAGAGCCTCACAAGACACACTTCTCATTGCATAATGACCCATGCTACACTTCCTGTAGACTTTGGACTGGATATTTCCAATGGTATTATGCAATGGCCATCTCTCATTGCATAATCAATCACACTACACTTCCTGTAGATTATGGACTAACATGTCCTAGTGATGATATGCAATGGCACTAGACCTTTGTCTCTACATTCTTGGCTGTTGGCGAGTTACATGTATCACTCCTTGTGTACCTAACACCACCACAACTCAATGCAAGATCAGATCATCCCATTGGGATCAAACTAAGATCTTCCATCCTGTTTGATCACCAATGCCACAGCAGTATATAATACTTGAAACAAGCCAGACAATCAAGGCAAGAACAAGTAAATTTCAATCTCTAAAATGACAATGCAAGCTCTAAACAATACATTGACATTCTAGGTTCATTTTTTCATTTTTCGGTTTTTTTTTTTTTTAAGTTCTCTAAATGCAATGCAAGCTTACATCAATACATTTGCAATTTAGGTTCACTTTTAAATGCATCACTACATGAATGCACAATCTTAATATAAGTTTTAGAGAATCTGAGTTTGATATAAGGAAAGAAAGAGATTAGAAAGAGTCTAGAGGTTATTTAGGACGAGTTTAGCTAAGAGTTTAGTGTATGATCATGATTGAGAGCCTTTGAGTCTAAGAGATTGTTTTAGTGTCAAGAACTGTCTAATCTTTTATTAACAACATGAGTTACAATATATAGTGTGAGCATACAAGGGTTTTCGAAATCAAGAGAAGACTGAAGCATGTGAGGTCAATGTAGAAAGGATAAGCTCATTTGAACTAGCCAATTAGCTTCTCCACATGCGCGGAGCATCTGGACCGAGATGCTCTTGCCTTTCCAGCTGTTCCAGCCTGTCAAGGCGCGCTCTTCCTTATCCCTCAACGGTCCTATCCATCCAGGTAAGTTCCTTCCCTTCCCATAAGTTACCCCAAGTAACTTCTTTACTCTTGTCAAGGTTTTACCCATCTCCATGTGTACGGATGGTACGGTCATGTACGGACAGTACGGACCTTACCCAAACCTTTCCAAGCTTCAACTCATCTCCTTAGTCTCAACTCCTCACTTGCTCCACATATACTTGGCTCATCTCAACACTCCCCCTCAAGCTTAGCTTTGTGAAAGTCTAAGCTTGGATAGCCATGAGATCTTCCTCATTAAAAACCTCACCAAAGAAAACTCATTGGGACAAAACTTTGGTAAGGGAAAAAGAGTAAAGACCTCATAGCCAAGGGGCTTAGCTCCTTCTCGTGAGATCAATGAGTCCTAGCCGGCTATGAATGGACTCTATTGTCTTCTGTCTTGCTGCCTTTGTGAACACATCTGCTAGCTGATCTTCACTTCTCGTGTAACATGGTAAGATGACTCCAAGAAGAATCATTTGCCTCACCTTGTGACAATCTACTTCAATGTGCTTGGTTCTCTCATGGAAGACTGAGTTGGTGGCAATGTGTATAGCAGCCTGGTTGTCACAATGCATGGTCATTGGAGTGGATTGAATAATCTCCAAGTGCTTGAGTATCCCTTTGATCCATACAAGCTCATTAGTCAGCTTCAGCATGGCTCGGTATTCAGCTTCAGCACTTGAGCATGAGACCACCTTCTGCTTCTTACTCTTCCAAGTTACTAAGTTCCCTCCAATGAATGTGCAGTAGCCGGTTGTGGACCTTCTATCTGCTCTATCTCCTGCCCAATCTGCATCACAGTAGCCTACAACTTCTGTACTTCCATTACACCCCATCCACACTCCTTGATCCGCTGAGCCATTAAGATACATCAAGATCCGGTTCACCATTCCCCAATGATGTTCTTTTGGAACTTGCATATGCTGACTCACCTGGTTCACAGCAAAACAAATATCAGGACGTGTGATGGTTAGGTATATGAGCTTACCCACTAGCTTTCTATAAAGCTTTGCATCCTTGAATGGTGGACTGTCTTCAATCTCCCCCTCACGTGGAACCTTGTATCCATCTTCCAAGGGAGTCTTGGCCGTCTTTCCATCAAGCTTACCTGCATCTTTCAACAGATCAAGTGTATACTTTCTTTGGGATAGAAACAAACCTTCCTTGGATCTACATATCTCAATCCCAAGGAAGTATTTCATCTCTCCCAAGTCTTTAATCTCAAAAACAGATTTAAGAAAGTCTTTAGTGGCTTGTATCTCTTCTTTATCACTACCTGTTATAATGATGTCATCTACATACACAAGTAGAACGACAATACCTGAAGGTGTGTTGAGTGTAAAGAGAGTATGATCAAGCTCTGACTTCCTAAAGCCTCTTCCATTCAGAGTTGTGCTCAACTTGTTGTACCATGCCCGTGGTGATTGTTTTAGACCATAGATAGCTTTCTTTAGTCTGAGAACATTCCCTTTCTTCACCAAGTGCTCTAGACCAGGAGGAGGTAACATATACACTTCATCTTCTAGTTCTCCTTGTAGGAATGCATTCTTTACATCCATTTGCCACAAGCCCCACTCAAGATTCACCGCAAGTGATAGGACAATCCTGATGGTATGTAGCTTAGCAACTGGCGCAAATGTGTCTATATAATCCTCTCCATATGTTTGAGTGAATCCTCTTGCAACCAAACGAGTCTTCTTTCTATCAATCTGTCCATTTGCTTGGTACTTGATTGTAAAGATCCATCTACTAGACACTGCTCTCTTTCCTTTAGGTAACTCACTCTCATACCAAGTGTCATTCTTGATCATTGCATTGGATTCAGCTCTCACTGATTCCCTCCACTCCTTGTCCTTCATGGCTTCCTCATATGACTTTGGTACATGGCTCTCATCTAAGCTTACCATAAAGGCACAATGTTCTTCTGGATAATGAGCAAAGGAACACACAGCTTGAGAGGGATGTTCCACAGCCTGGGCATTGTAGTACACTCTCGTGTTTACCCAGTTGGAACTATCCTTTCTCACTCTGGTGCTTCTTCTCAATGGCTGCACCGCCGGCTCTGGTTCAGGTTCAGTTGTAGTTGCATTAGTTTCCTCCTCTTGATCTTGGCTTGGTACCTCCCTATCTTCCTGCATCATACTTTGATCATGATCACCTGAGCCTTCTTGATCATGGCTTTCAACATGTACTTCAGCTGGTTCAGGTGTGTTTTCCCCCCCCATGATCTACATTTGATGCCTCGGTAGGTTGTGTGGTTGTTGTACTGCGTCTCTCCTTCGGATCCTGAGTAGTATGTATCCCAAGCCCCTCTAGAATACTTCTAAGGCTGGCCGCTCTATCTGACTCTCTTGTCAACTCT
Source organism: Brassica napus (assembly GCF_020379485.1). Taxonomy (NCBI): domain Eukaryota; kingdom Viridiplantae; phylum Streptophyta; class Magnoliopsida; order Brassicales; family Brassicaceae; genus Brassica; species Brassica napus. Next base: position 180,406 of record NW_026014499.1, on the reverse strand, counting down.
AGCAGCTCATCTTGATTCTTTTCCTCATAGAACCCCTTAGCTTCAATGAACTTTACATCTCTAGAGACTAGAACTCTTCGAGTAGTAGGATCATAGCACTTGTAACCCTTTTGAGTAGTAGAGCAGCCAACAAACATAGCTCTTGTGCTGGTTGCTTCAAGCTTGTTCCTCAACTCTTTTGGCCTAAGGACAAAGCATAGACATCCAAAGATTCGCATATGCTCCAATGATGGCTTGTACTTGTTCAAGGCTTCAAAAGGGGACTGATCATGTAGAATCTTAGTTGGGATCCGGTTGATTAGATAACAGGATGTAGCCACAGCATCACTCCAAAACCTCTTAGGAACATTTGCTTGAAACATCATTGACCTTGCCACCTCCATGAGATGCCTATTCTTTCTCTCAGCCACTCCATTTTGCTGAGGAGTATAAGGACAACTCGTTTGGTGTAGTATCCCATGTTGTGCTAGATGTTGCTTGAAGGCTTGACCAGTGTATTCCCCACCATTATCTGATCTCAAAATTTTAATCTTGGCATTGTAATGGTTAGTCACATAGTTATGAAAATTCTTAAAAGCTTCAAGCACCCTATCTTTGGTTTGAATAAGTGTTATCCAGGTGTATTTCGATTTTTCATCTATGAATGTGACAAAGTATTTAAAACTATCCCTAGACAAGCAAGGAGCAGTCCAAACATCAGAGTGAATTAGATCAAAGCATTTGTCATAAACAGTAGATGAAATGGGAAACACAGTTTTACAATGCTTGCCTAAAATGCAAGCTTCACAATCCTTATTTTCAAATACCACACCTGGTAACATTAAGTTTAAAGCCCTAACATGGGGATGACCTAGTCTAGCATGCCACAATGCATTTTTATTCATCATAGAAGCAGAAGTAAATGAGCATAAGTAATCAGAAACAGGAGCTAGTTCTTCAAGTAAATATAAATCTCCCTTGGTAACTCCTTTTCCAATCAATTGGCTGCTCTCAATATCCTGAAACTTCACATCATTAGGACTAAATATAACATTGCAATTAAGATCTGTAGTACACTTCTTTACAGATAATAGATTTGAGGTGAAGTCAGGCATATAAAATGCTTTAGAGTCTTTATCAAACAATTTTAGCTTGCCAATTCCTCTAATTGGGATTTTATCTCCATTTGCAATCATGACATGTCCATTTGTAGGTTCAATGTCTCTAATCAAACTAGTATCACTAATCATATGATGAGAAGCTCCTGAATCAACTACCAATGGTTTAAACAGATTGTGTGCAATATGAGACTGTCCTAGTATGCTAGTAGGTTTATAAGCAATGCTTGAATGATCAGGTTCTCTAGCAATACTACACGATTCATATGATGCACCAAAGGAGTAACCAAGAGTACCAAGTGTGTTACCATTCTCCTTTAGCATTTTGATGAGGGAGTCAATGTCTGATCTCCTTAGGTACTCGTTCTCACGGTTGTTCTGAAGGCTTGGCTGAGGTGTGTAAGTCACCAGGGCCTTGCTATCTCCAGGCTCACGTGTCCCGCCCTCTCCAGCTTGGCCTGAGCTCCCAGCAACACTTGAACTTCCCGGCTCACTTCCAGCATACGAGACATTGGCTCTCCCATCTTTTTCTCTTGAGAACTTGGCCGGCTTCAGATGAGGATGCAAGATCCAGCACTGGTTCTTCTTGTGACCTTGTCTCTTGCAATGATCACAATTTCCCGTGAACTTCTTTGCATCATACTGGTTAGAGCTTGCACGGTTTGCTTGCGGAACCTCAGCTTGGTTTGCAAGTGTGATCTCTCCTTTCCCTCCAAAGAGACCAATAGAACCTTCCTCCTTCTGAACTTGTGCACACACGTCCTCAAGGTCAGGTAACTTCCCGGACCTCAGGATGTGTTTGATGAGGCTGTTGTAGCTTGGATTCAACGTGAGTAGCAAACCAAACACCTTGTCCTGCTCACGTCTCTCAGCCAGCTCATCTAGGTTGGTTGTGCCTGGCCTCAGCATCTCCAGTTCAGACCACAAGGCTCTGAACCTCCCAAGGTGCTTAGTAAACTCCATGTCCTCCTGTGTCAAGCTGTTGATAGCACGTTTCACTTCAAACACACGGCTCAAGTTTGAGATGTTACCATAAACCTTCTTTAGCGTGTCCCAAAGATCCTTTGCTGTCTCACAGTAGCTGTATGCCTCCAGGATAGACACTTCAAGAGACCGTTGGAGTATGGACATCACCAGCTGATCATCTTGCTCCCACTTCTCTTCATCGCACTCGACGACCTCCTTGTCGCCTTCATAAGTAATGAGCTTTGGGGCTTCACTCTGTGTGATGTGTCCCCATAAACCCTTACTCCCCACTGCTGTCTTCACCAAACGAGACCACAAAAGGTAGTTACCCCCCTTGAGAGTAACCGGAACCACTGCCTTGTTGCTTTCCATTTCAGAATCACTCGGATGAAAGCTAAGCGGCTGATGTGTTCTTGAGTGTTCTTAGTACTCAAACCCAGATTATGATGAACCTGGCTCTGATACCATATAATTTTTAGAGAATCTGAGTTTGATATAAGGAAAGAAAGAGATTAGAAAGAGTCTAGAGGTTATTTAGGACGAGTTTAGCTAAGAGTTTAGTGTATGATCATGATTGAGAGCCTTTGAGTCTAAGAGATTGTTTTAGTGTCAAGAACTGTCTAATCTTTTATTAACAACATGAGTTACAATATATAGTGTGAGCATACAAGGGTTTTCGAAATCAAGAGAAGACTGAAGCATGTGAGGTCAATGTAGAAAGGATAAGCTCATTTGAACTAGCCAATTAGCTTCTCCACATGCGCGGAGCATCTAGCATCTTGGACCGAGATGCTCTTGCCTTTCCAGCTGTTCCAGCCTGTCAAGGCGCGCTCTTCCTTATCCCTCAACGGTCTGATCCATCCAGGTAAGTCCCTTCCCTTCCCATAAGTTACCCCAAGTAACTTCTTTACTCTTGTCAAGGTTTTACCCATTGTTGAACTGAAGAGAAGATGGAGCTTGTACAATAATAGGGCAAGCTCTTGAAGATGTCAAGAAGAGTTCAATCAAGCTTCAGAGATGTTCTGAAGTAGTTATCTTGTGAAGATAAGTCAAGGAAAGACTTAGACTGATCATGTGAAGGCTTTGGAGAAGTTAGAGAGAAGATGGAAGTATGGTGCAAAGATAGGGCCAGTACGGCCATGATAGGGCAAGTACGGCCATGGTACGGCCTAGGGAGATCCAAGAAGGTATATGGGTCGACCATAGAAGATGTTTGGATGAAGGTGCAGATATAGGGCGAGTGTACGGACCTCAAGGCCGTACATCGACCGTACATCCCATCCGGTTCGACCAAATACCCGGATCAGCTTAGTTTGGTGATGTGCAATGTGTGGGCGTGGATTATCCTTCCTTATGTGACCATTGGGGAGTCTTGGAGGCAAAGGAAGATTCAAATGGATAAGCTGAGCTGTTGGTATGAGCTGGAAAGGTAAAGGTGCTTTACCTTTACAGCCTTGACTCATCTGATCCATCCAATTCAAATGAAGCAATCTGAGCCCTCCATTCAGTCCAACCACGACCAGCTAGCACCAGAACATCAAAGACCAGCTTCCTCTCATCCTAACCATCAATTTATCTTTAATCTACAGCCCTAGGATCTAGGTTTATGATCTGAGTTGTGTAAAGGCATATATAAGCCTCTTATGATCATTTTGTAATCTTTAAGTGAGTAAGGGGGTTTCCCTTCTCCTTCTCTGATCTAAAACACGTTCTTAGTCTCTCTAGTCTCATCCTGAATCTCTATACACGTTCTCAGTCTTGTTACTAATCTCTTAAACACTTAGACACACAAACACTCATTAGACTTCTCTTCTCTCAAATCGCTTCCAAGCTCTCTCTCTTTACCCATTTGGGTTTCATACACATATACAACCTGAGTTCTCTTAAATCTCACACCCATCTCCATGTGTACGGATGGTACGGTCATGGTGGGTTCAAGGAGAAAGGCCAGGCAAAGAAGGAGATGTTGGTTCTCAAACCAACAGCTCAGATCTGGCCAGTTATGATTCATATTGCCTTGGAGGTTCAAGGAACCAGCACAGGTTCCTTGGTTGTAAGCTAAACCTCCTTCCCTTGTTTAAAGCTTGTGTCTTTATGTTATGGTTGTGTTGTGTGGTGTGGTTAAGTCCTGCGGATTCTGTTTTACATCATATTGTGTGATTGCTAAAATGAAGTTGCTTTAGAATCTGTCCCAGGATACTTTAAAAGTCTCGTTTAGGTATTGAAATGGTTTAGTATGCTTAGCTCCGGTTCATAGTGATGCTTGTTGTGATTAATTAAATCTGCTTGCATACATGAAGTGAAACCGAATTTAAAGCCGTTGCATATAGTCTTGTGGCTGTCTTACATTGAAGTATTAGATTCATGTCTAAGTACTGAGTAAAGAAGCTCTTAAGAATGCCTAAGTAACTTGTCTTGAATCTGTTAGGATCCTGCTTGTACTTAGAGAGTTAGCTTGCAAAGAATAAAACTTGATAATGCCTTGTGTCTATCTGTTGCATTGCTTGTGATAGTAGGAATCAAACTTGATAAGTTATTAATCAAGATTTGACATCAATACTATTGAAAATGGTTAAATGCTTAATGTCAGTTCTAAATAAAAATGTCTTGTTAAGATGATAGATTATATTATCTAATCATGCTTGCCTTCATGAGTTAGAAACTGAGTAAGATTAATGCATACTGCCCCTGTTTATTGTTGCATTTAGATTAAAGTCTAAGTTGCATATTAAGGAATGGTTAAAATTGCCTAAATACTTTGACTTGAATCTGATAAGGTCTTGCTTAGTATTTAGAGAATGGTTGCTTGCATAGATAAGAACTTGACATTGTCTTGATTCTATCTAATGCTATAAAGCTTGAGACATTGGTGATCAAACTTGATGAAGTCAAGGATTGATCCCAATGCAATTGTGTCTTATCTTTGCTAGAGTTTGAGTGATGTTTCAGGTTCAACAAAGGTGTTCCTAGTTCATCATCAAATCCGAGTTGAAAGAGAAAGAATGATGCCCATTGTGTGTACAATGGAGAGGTGTTACAAGAAGGGAGAAGCACAGATGGTTGTAAAACTCACTGGTGTTCTTCTTCTCAACATTGCAAGTACCAGAAGAAGAAGCCAACCGGGTCTAGGCAGTGGCGTGCCTATTCAAGAGGGTGCTCAAACTAAGACAGAGCACTCTTGGCTGTGTGAAGAAGAAGGCTACTCTATCAAGGCGGCTTCTATTGTGAGGTGATTGAAGAAGTAGCTGAAGCATCCACAAGCATTCCATCATGGTGGTGAATTCAGAAGGGTGATTGCAATAAGAGAAGAAGAAGAAGTAAGGATTCAAGTGGTAACGTTGAGAACCACTCCTCATCATCTTAACCAAGGGAGTAAACCTAATCTCATCTATCTTAATATGTCTTGATAGGTTTATCTCCTGACTATACTATGTGCTTTCCCTAAATTCCATTAAGAGTTTATAGCTTCTAGTAGAATGTCTAGGCTAATTGCACTAAAATTGTGTTGCTGCTGCATTGTCTTATTGATAATAAGTAATGTCTAGAGTCCCAGAATCTCACGGTCTGTTTAGTGCATTGTCTTGGGTGTGGTCATAAACTTGAATCATCATGAATGTGTTGTAGAATTGGGTAGAATGTCTCTGCTACTTGCATCATGATTAATAAGTTATTTTGCATACATAAGCATATCTCATACTGTCTAAGTTCAATCCTAGTGTTATCTGATGCTATTGCCTATGTTTAATCCATCAATGAAAGTCTTGCATCAATTAGAAATTGTCTAAGTTGCTTGCATCATTGGGTCTGATTGAAACTGTTGTGGATAGCTTTAATATTAATCATGGATTGAACCTGTTGCATTCATAGCTAATGCTTTAAGATTGTGCATTTAGGTAGTAATGCATTTAAAAAATGAGCCTAAATTGCAAATGTACTGATGTAAGCTTGCATTGCATTTAGAGAACTTAATAATCATAATAACCTAGGATGTCAATGTAGTGTCTAGAACTTGCATTGTCATTGTTAGAGATTGAAATCTGCTTGTCTTGACTCAGTCCAGTTCTGATTGTTGCTATGCCATAGTTAAATCCATCAGTGATGTCTTATAAGCATTTAGAAGTATGTCTAAGCTATTTGAATCATTGACTTTGATAAAACTAGTGAGCATAAGCATGAATTGAGTCACTCTTGTTGCCTTGATTGCATAAGTATCATCTAGGCTTGTGTTTCATTTTGGGTTGAATCTATTTCATTCATATAGTGAGTATGTAACCTAATGCATTCATCTATTGTTGCATTTAAAAAAAAAAAAACTGAATTGATTGTCTTTATTTGATTGTCTAGCTTGTTTCAAGTATCATATTATTGTGGCATTGGTGATCAAACAGGATGGATAATCTTGGTTTGATCCCAATGGGATGATCTGATCTTGCATTGAGTTGTGGTGGTGTTAGGTACACAAGGAAATGTGATACATGTAACTCGCCAACAACCAAGAATGTAAAGACAAGGGTCTTGCGCCATTGCATATCATCACTAGGACATGTTAGTCCATAATCTACAGGAAGTGTAGTGTGATTGAATATACAATGAGAGATGGCCATTGCATAATACCATTGGACATATCTAGTCCTTAGTCTACAGGAAGTGTAGCATGGGTCATTATGCAATGAGAGGTGTCTTGTGAGACTCTCCATGGTGATTCAAACACCCTAGTTCCTGGTTAAGGAAGAGAGTAAACTCACAAGAAGAAAGCTATCATGAAAGATGATAGTTATTAGACCATGGAGATGCATAGGATCATCACAAGCTTAGCTCCTTATAGTCTCGGTTCTAAGCTTGAGGGGGAGTCTTAATGCATATGATCCATGGTCAGTAACAAGTCTTTGCAAAGGCTTCTACAAAGGATCATCAACCGGACCAAGTCAGTGGCGTGTCTAGGTAAGAGGCTGTTCAGAGCAGTCTTGGCGAGTGAGGAAGAAGGCTCTCCATCAATGCGGCTTCAATGAGAGGTGATTGAGGAGAAGCTGATGAATCCATTCTGCCTTTCCAAGAAGTTGATGATGCCATGAAGATGGTGCATTGGCCGAGTTAGGAAACTCACAAAAACACAAGGGAAGTTCCCTTAGACTTTTTAAACTCTTTCTTCAATCTGTGTCATTCATCTTATTCATTACTTGTGCTTGAAAAGATACTTAAGATGATCATGATTGAATTATGGGATTGTGTGCATCAAGTGTGATGCAGGATATTCATTTTCTTGTTCTTGATAGGTACTGATGCACCTTTGGGATAATGTATCAGGTACCATTGCTTGAGCCTCACTAAAGATGTTCCTGGTCATTTCCTAGCTTCTCTAAGGTGGCTGTGAAACCTGTTGAGAGGGGGAGATCCAAACCAGTTCTATGAAGAGGGCAAGCATAGTTTGAAGTCTTGCTTAGCCTCACTGATGTTTAAAGATGATCCGGTCGCATCCTTGCCTTTCTAAGAAGGCTATGAAGCTTGTTGAGAGGGGGAGTCCCAAACCGGTTCCATGAAGAGGTGAAGCTCAGGTGTGAAGTGTGCGCAAACCTGTGAAGTGTTGCTGCACCTATTAGGCCGTGATCCAGAGTTTCTTGTGTCCAACCACATTGGTTCTAAGGCACAAGAGATCACTGGCCAATCCCTAGGCTTTGGAGAGCTCTACTCTTTTTCCCTTGCAAGGTTTTGTCCCAATGGGTTTTCCTTGTAAGGTTTTTAATGAGGGAGACTCTTCAGAGTTCCAAGCTTGGCTTAGGATCTCCTAAAGTCAAGCTTGAGGGGGAGTGTTGAACTGAAGAGAAGATGGAGCTTGTACAATAATAGGGCAAGCTCTAGAAGATGTCAAGAAGAGTTCAATCAAGCTTCAGAGATGTTCTGAAGTAGTTATCTTGTGAAGATAAGTCAAGGAAAGACTTAGACTGATCATGTGAAGGCTTTGGAGAAGTTAGAGAGAAGATGGAAGTATGGTGCAAAGATAGGGCCAGTACGGCCATGATAAGGCAAGTACGGCCATGGTACGGCCTAGGGAGATCCAAGAAGGTATATGGGTCGACCATAGAAGATGTTTGGATGAAGGTGCAGATATAGGGCGAGTGTACGGACCTCAAGGCCGTACATCGACCGTACATCCCATCCGGTTCGACCAAATACCCGGATCAGCTTAGTTTGGTGATGTGCAATGTGTGGGCGTGGATTATCCTTCCTTATGTGACCATTGGGGAGTCTTGGAGGCAAAGGAAGATTCAAATGGATAAGCTGAGCTGTTGGTATGAGCTGGAAAGGTAAAGGTGCTTTACCTTTACAGCCTTGACTCATCTGATCCATCCAATTCAAATGAAGCAATCTGAGCCCTCCATTCAGTCCAACCACGACCAGCTAGCACCAGAACATCAAAGACCAGCTTCCTCTCATCCTAACCATCAATTTATCTTTAATCTACAGCCCTAGGATCTAGGTTTATGATCTGAGTTGTGTAAAGGCATATATAAGCCTCTTATGATCATTTTGTAATCTTTAAGTGAGTAAGGGGGTTTCCCTTCTCCTTCTCTGATCTAAAACACGTTCTTAGTCTCTCTAGTCTCATCCTGAATCTCTATACACGTTCTCAGTCTTGTTACTAATCTCTTAAACACTTAGACACACAAACACTCATTAGACTTCTCTTCTCTCAAATCGCTTCCAAGCTCTCTCTCTTTACCCATTTGGGTTTCATACACATATACAACCTGAGTTCTCTTAAATCTCACACCCATCTCCATGTGTACGGATGGTACGGTCATGTACGGACAGTACGGACCTTACCCAAACCTTTCCAAGCTTCAACTCATCTCCTTAGTCTCAACTCCTCACTTGCTCCACATATACTTGGCTCATCTCAACACTTAAAGCATTAGCTATATGAATGCAACAGGTTCAATCCATGAGACATATTAAAGCTATGCTCAACAGTTTCAATCAAAACCAATGATGCAAGCAACTTAGACAATTTCTAATTGATGCTAGACTTTCATTGATGGATTAAACATAGGCATTAGCATCAGTACACACTCGGATTGAACTTAGACAATATGAGACATGCTTATGTATGCAAAACAGCTTTTCAAACATGATGCAAGTAGTAGAGACATTCTACTCAATTCTACAACCCATTCATGATGATTCAAGCTATGGCAACACACAAGACAATGCAATAACCCAAAACATGAGATTCTGGGACTCTAGACACCACTCACAGCACAATAAATAAAGACACAAGCTCTTATTAAGGGTTAGGAGGTTTGCTTACAACCAAGAGATCCGAGCTGATCTCTTGAACCTCCATGGACACGGCTCACTTGAACTTGGCAGGTTTGAGGCTTGGATTCAGTATCCAACACCTCTCCTTGGTGTGTCCATCCCTCTTGCAATGCTCACACCTCAGGCCTCTTCTATCCCCCTTCTTGTACACCGTTTTCATGGGCTGAGAGCTTCCTTCAGCGTGTGAGGCAAAGGTAAGTGGTTCCTTTGCTCCAAACAATCCGTGTGAGCCCTCTTCCTTTTGGACTTGAGCACACACCTCTTCAAGGGTAGGTAGCTTCTCAGACCTCAATAGGTGTTTGATGAGGCCGCTGAAGGTGGGACTGAGAGTTAGGAGCAGCCAAACACTTTATCTTGCTCCCTTCTTTCATTCAACACATCCGGCTCAAATGATTGAGGTCTAAGCATCTCTAGCTCAGACCAAAGGGCTCTGAACTTTCCTAGATGAGTAGTGAACTCCTCTTCTTCTTGGGACATGTTGTTGATGGCCTTCTTGATCTCAAAGACTCGGGTGAGGTTGGACAGGTTCCCATAGATCTTCTTAAGTGTACTCCAAAGCTCTTTAGCACTCTCACAGTAGGAGTAGGCTTCAAGAATGGATGGATCCAAGGAGCTTTGGAGTATGGAGAGGACAGTGAGGTCTTCTTGTAGCCATCTGTCTTCAGAGACCGGTTTGGAACTTGCTTCACCTTCAGCTTGTGTGGCGACAGCTTTGGAGTGGTTTGGAGCATCTGAGATGCAATGGCTCCATAAACCCTTTCCTCCTATGGCTGTCTTGGCTAGGCGTGACCAGAGAAGGTAGTTGGGGCCTTTGAGAGTGACTGGGATGACAATGGCTCTTTTGGACTCCATCTTGAGGCTGGAAAGAGCAAAACTGTCAAGGAACTTCTTCAAAGGCTGGCGCTTGGGAGCTGAGTGAACTGAGCTGAACTGGCGTGGGCTGGAGCTTGTGTTTGTTGCGGAAGCTTCTACCAGGAGTCTGAGCAACCTGGCTCTGATACCATGTGAGATTTTCAGAGTACAAGTGCTTGAGTGAAGTAAGAACAGATGAGAGATTTGTGTATGATGAAGTATGAAGAATAGAAATGAGTTTAAGAGAATCAGAGAGAGTATGGGAGAGACTAAGAGATTAGTATACACTTTTGTGTATGTAGAGTGATGAATAAATATCAAGAGATGATTAGTGTAGATTTGGAGATTTAAGAGAGACTAAGAGAATAAAGAACAAGAGAGAATACTCAAAACTCCATTTTATTGATTAATGAGAGAGTTTACAACATATATAGAGTAGGGATACATAAAACGTCCAGGTTCAGTCTAGCTAGGATAAGAAGCATGTGTAGTCAAAGATGCCTTATTCAAACTAGCCAATAAGGTTCCTCACATGCTTGGGTATCTTGCTTTAGCTTTCCAGCTGTGCCAGCCTGTCTAAAGCTTTCTTCCCTTGACCAGACCTTATCCAAACTCCTCCTTGCTTATCCATACTCCCCCTGGCGTGTTTCACCCTCCAAATAGGTGCACGGTAACTTCCCAAGTCTTATAACTCAGTTACCACAGTAACAATAAAGTTACTGTGGTAAATCACCAAAGTTACTGCCTGCTCCAAATCCCTTCCTCTATCCATGTATCAACTCTTCATCTCCTCATCTCAACACTCCCCCTCAAGCTTGACCATGTGGAACAAGTCAAGCTTGGAAACCATGAAGACCTCCCTCATTAAAAACCTCACCAAAGAAAACCCATAGGGATAAAACTTTGATGAGGGAAAAAGAGTGGAGACTCCATGGTTAAGGGGCTCAGCTCCTGGGAGTAAGATCGATGAGTCCAAGCCTGGATAGTATGGACTCCATTGTCTTCAATCTCGCTGCCTTGGTAAACACATCTGCAAGCTGATCTTCACTCCTTGTATAACATGGCAGAATCAGTCCTAAGATAATCACCTGCCTCACCTTATGACAATCCACCTCTATGTGCTTTGTTCTCTCATGAAACACTGAGTTGGAGGCAATGTGGATAGCTGCTTGATTATCACAATGCATAGTCATAGGAGTACTCTGCTCAATCTCTAGATGTTTCAAGATCCCCTTGATCCACACCAATTCGTTTGTCAGCTTCAACATGGCTCTATACTCAGCTTCAGCACTTGAACAAGAGATAACCTTTTGCTTCTTACTCTTCCAAGTAACCAAGTTCCCTCCAATGAATGTACAATATCCAGTAGTTGATCTCCTGTCCACTCTATCTCCTGCCCAATCAGCATCACAATACCCAACCACTTCTGTACTGCCATTGCAACCCATCCAAACTCCTTGACCAGGCGTGCCACTCAAATACCTCAGTATCCTATCAACCATCTTCCAATGATGTACCTTTGGCGCCTGCATATGCTGACTCACTTGGTTCACTGCAAAACATATATCTGGCCGTGTGATGGTCAAGTAGATCAACTTGCCAACCATCTTCCTGTATAGCTTAGGATCCTCAAACAACTGCTTCTCTTCAACCTCCCCCTCACGCAAGACCTTATACCCCTCCTCAAGAGGTGTCTTTGCTACCTTTCCTCCAAGTACATCAGTCTCCTTCAGCATATCCATTGTATACTTCCTTTGAGACATAAACAAACCCTCCTTGGATCTGCATATCTCAATCCCCAAGAAATACTTCATCTCTCCCAAGTCTTTGATGTCAAACACAGACTTGAGGAACTCTTTAGTGGCTTTAATCCCAGCCTTATCACTCCCTGTGATAATCAAATCATCCACATATACCAGTATCACAATGATCCCTGATGGAGTAACCAAGGTGAAGAGTGTATGATCCAGTTCAGACTTCCTGAATCCTCTGCCATTCAGGGTTGTACTCAGCTTCCTGTACCAAGCTCTAGGAGACTGCTTCAGCCCATAGATTGCCTTCTTCAATCTCAAAACATTTCCTGGTTTTACTAGATGCTCAAGACCAGGAGGAGGAAGCATGTATACCTCATCTTCTAGCTCACCTTGTAAGAAAGCATTCTTCACATCCATCTGCCACAAATCCCACTCCAAGTTTGTTGCAATGGACAACACAATCCGAACTGTATGTAGCTTAGCTACTGGTGCAAAGGTATCAATGTAATCCTCTCCATAGGTCTGTGTAAATCCTCTTGCAACCAATCTGGTCTTCTTCCTATCAATCTGTCCATTTGCTAGATACTTGATTGTGAAGATCCATCTACTAGATACAGCCCTCTTTCCCTTAGGCAGCTCACTCTCATACCATGTATCATTTTTGATCATAGCACCTGCTTCAGCTCCCACTGATTCTTTCCATTCCTTGTCTAACATAGCTTCTTCATAAGTCCTTGGTACATAACTCTCATCCAGACTAATCATAAAGGCATGATGCTCCTCTGGAAACTCAGCAAAGGAACACACAGCTTGAGAAGGATGCTCCACAGCCTGGGCATTGTAGTACACTCTCGTGTTTACCCAGTTGGAAGGATCCCTCTTTATCCTTGTGCTCCTCCGCAGGGTCTCAACGTGTTCTTCAGCCTGAATATTATCTTGTGTTTCTTCTCCTAAGCCAGTAGGTTCTCCCTGCTCATTTCCATCTGACTGATCCTCACTCTCCTCTGTACCAGTAGACTGAACAACATTCTCTACTTCATGTGTCTCCTCATGATCATGCTGTCCTGAATCCTCTTGGTTTTGCTTCTGCTCCTCTGATTCAGATCCATTCCCCCTCTCATGATCAAGAGGGGTTGTTTCTCCAGCTTCTCCAGCTTGGTTAGAAGGTTCTCTCCTTCCTGGTTTCTGATCTTGGGATAATCCTATCCCTAGCCTCTCCAACAACACTCTCAGTGTTGTTGCCTTCTCTGTTGGAGCTCGGGACAGATCCTCTAGGTCTTCCCATTTCTTCTCCTCATAATATCCTTTAGACTCCACAAACCTCACTTCTCTGGATACCAAAACCCTCCTGGTAATTGGATCATAACATTTGTACCCTTTCTGAGTGATTGAGTACCCAATGAACATAGCTTTAGTACTCTTTGCTTCTAGCTTGTTCCTCCTCTCTCCGGGAACCATCACATAACATAAACACCCAAAGACTCTCAAATGATCAAGGTGTGGTTTAGTCTTGTTCAATACCTCAAAGGGAGACAGATTCTTTAGGATCTTGGTCGGAACTCTGTTGATGAGATAGCATGCAGTCTGAACAGCATCCCCCCAAAACCTCTTTGGAACATTTGCATGAAACATCATTGACCTTGCTACCTCCATCAAGTGCCTATTCTTTCTCTCAGCCACCCCATTCTGCTGTGGTGTGTAAGGACAGCTTGTCTGCTGCACAATCCCATGCTTTGCTAGATAACTCTTGAAAGCATTGCTAGTGTATTCTCCTCCATTATCAGATCTTAGCACCTTCACAGTAGCATTGTATTGATTAGTTACGTATGCTTGGAAGTTCATAAAGGCTTCTAGGACTCTATCTTTAGAGGGAATCAAAGTGACCCATGTATACTTTGATTTCTCATCAATAAAAGTTACAAAGTACTTCTGGCTATCCCTAGACTCACACGGAGATGTCCACACATCTGAGTGAACTAGATCAAAGCAATGCTCATATATAGTCTCTGATGCTGGAAAAACAGTCCTACAATGCTTTCCTAATATGCATGCTTCACACTCCAAGTGATTAAATGACATATTAGGCATGATTAACTCAATTGCACGAGCATGAGGATGTCCTAATCTAGCATGCCAAGTCATACTATCACACCTATCAGCAGCACTACTCAGGCACATAGAGTTAATGGGATTAAGAGTCTTAGCTGTTTGGAGATGATATAAGTGATGCTTGCTGTCCCCTCTGCCAATAACTCTTCCAGTCTTCAAATCTTGAAACTCAACTTCATTTGGTCTGAATACTACTTGACAATCCAGATCAATTGTAGCTTTCTTAACAGATATCAGATTTGAAGTGAACTGAGGCAGATATAAGGCGGTTGAGCTCTTCTCAAACAGCTTGAGGTTTCCCATTCCTGCTATTGGGATCTGGGCGCCATTAGCTATGGTAACACACCCTGTTGCAGCCCTGACATCACTTATCAGACTCCTATCACTGATCATATGATGTGTTGCTCCAGAATCAATTATGATAGGTTTAGAGGCTGTGTAAGAATCGCTTTGCTTCTCACTTGCAGCTAGAGCACCTTGCTTCTTTCTTGCAACCAGTTCATACACACACTTAACAAACTCATCCCATTCTTTCTTTGTGATTGGATCCTCTCCTCCTTTGGTCTCCTGCCTCCTTGTACTTACACCATCTTCTACTGATTCTCCCAAGTAAGCTGAGTATGAACACTCTCCTATAACCATCTGCTGAAGTATATCCTTGATTCTCTTCAAGATCACACTCATCCTGTCACTTAAGTGCTCAGACTCGCTACCCTTTCTCCATGCCCTTCTCTTCATTAACCACTCCTTAGAAAGTTTTCTCAACCTTCCCATCTTACAGCTTGTACCTCCCTTCCATCTTTCTGGTTTCCTGTTCATCTCCCACACATCACAAGTGTGTTTAACAAGCTCACATACCTCTTCCATAAGGAAGCCAAAGATCACATCTTGCTGCCTCCTTTCTTGACCACATCTCGGATTTGATGTGTGTGCCTTCACCACATCTAACTCTGACCATACTTCTCTCAGCCTTCCTACAAGCTGATAACACTCATCCCTTCCTTGTCTCAAGCCGCGGATCATCCCTTTGTCCTCAACGACTCTTACAGGCTTGGACTTGCCTAAAGTTGCTTCAATCTCACTCTTTGTAGTGTCTCCTTGAACAACTTCATTTCCCAGATTCAGACCTCTTGTCTGACCTTCTTCAGTAGCCATTTCCATGAAAGGTTTCCCCTTTCCATGACTGCTCCATAACCCACAGCTTTCCAAAGCTCCCTTTATCCATCTTGAACACACTCCATCCATTTCTTCTTCACGCCCCAAAGATTTACTAAACCTGTGCTTCATCTCCTGTTGAGGTTGCTTGAATCGACCAGACAACCTCCCAAATACCCAGAAACTGAAGAACAGCTCAAGAACAGCTCAAGAACAGCTCAAGAACACCAAGAACACACAACAGATTCTCGCAAATCACCACTCCCTTCCTTGCCAACCTGGCTCTGATACCATATACACTTTTGTGTATGTAGAGTGATGAATAAATATCAAGAGTATGAGTTTTTAGAGAGAACTACTCTGGTTGGATGTGTGACTGTGGATACACTCCAATGGAGTTAGATGAGACTTGTTCTTGGTGATTTGGTAAGAGATTGAGAAGAGAGTGTATGCGTGAGTGTATGAGTGGTTTTGAGATTAGGGAGACTAAGAGATTAAGAGAATATAAGACTTAAGAACAGAACTGGATGTTATTAGTAACCAGAACAATGAAGTGGAGAGGGGAAATCCCCCTTACTCCCTTGGTGTTTACAATCCGACATTAGCAAGCTTATATATGAGCTTTACTCATTGCACAAATCATAAACCCTAAGCTACAGATAAGACATGAAGGGTGGAGATGCTTTAATTTGAATTGGACGCTCAGGATCAGGTCTTGTGGTCTTTGCAAAGTGTTGGAACCGCCTGATTGGTTAAGTGAAAGCCTTGGCTGGAAATGCTCCTCATTGGCTCATGTATCTGCCCTCTTCTTTGGCCAGATACATAGTCAAGCCTTGCTCTTCCTTTCCAGCTATAGCCAGCCTGTCTTGGACTGCCACAGCCTATCACAAACCAGGCGCCAATCTCCTTTGCACACACAGCCTTCTTCTTTGTCTTCTTCTCTTAAGAGTCTCTTTTGTCTTCTTCTCTTAAGAACTGACCTGTGCCCTATTTTTGCACCAACTCTAAATAGGCTCAGATGGTCGAGATACAAACTTTTGGGTCGGCTTGGTCCGTACGGATCCGTACGGTCCGTACACTTCCGTACCAACTCCGTACGGCCACGCCCTAAGTTTGCCCACTCGACCATACACCTCCAAACTCCTTCCATGCCTTCTTAAGATCAGTCTCAGCCATTCTTGGACTTGACTTCACCCATGATAGATGCTTCAAGACACTCCTGAAGCTTTGCTGAACTCTTCTCAAGGGCTTGCCCTATTTATGAACAAGCTCCATTCTTCTCTTCAGTTCAACAAAGAGATGATTAGTGTAGATTTGGATATTTAAGAGAGACTAAGAGAATAAAGAACAAGAGAGAATACTCAAAACTCCATTTTATTGATTAATGAGAGAGTTTACAACATATATAGAGTAGGGATACATAAAAACGTCCAGGTTCAGTCTAGCTAGGATAAGAAGCATGTGTAGTCAAAGATGCCTTATTCAAACTAGCCAATAAGGTTCCTCACATGCTTGGGTATCTTGCTTTAGCTTTCCAGCTGTGCCAGATTGTCTAAAGCTTTCTTCCCTTGACCAGACCTTATCCAAACTCCTCCTTGCTTATCCATACTCCCCCTGGCGTGTTTCACCCTCCAAATAGGTGCAAGGTAACTTCCCAAGTCTTATAACTCAGTTACCACAGTAACAATAAAGTTACTGTGGTAAATCACCAAAGTTACTGCCTGCTCCAAATCCCTTCCTCTATCCATGTATCAACTCTTCATCTCCTCATCTCAACAATTAGGAACGTGTATGGGAGATTAGAGAGACTTAGTAACCAGAGAATAAGATCCAAGAACAAGTTTATGAAGAAGAGAGACTCTCTCAGCTTAAAAGTTACAAAATGATCCTAAGAGGCTTATTTATGCCTTTACACAACTCAGATCATAAACCTAGATCCTAAGGCTGTAAATTAAAGATAAATGGATGGTTAGGATGAGAGGAAGCTGGTCTTTGATGTTCTGGTGCTAGCTGGTCGTGGTTGGACTGAATGGAGGGCTCAGATTGCTTCATTTGAATTGGATGGATCAGATGAGTCAAGGCTGTAAAGGTAAAGCACCTTTACCTTTCCAGCTCATACCAACAGCTCACCTTATCCATTTGATTCTTCCTTTGCCTCCAAGACTCCCCAACGGACACTATAGGAAAGGATAGAATCAGAGTGAACCGCCCTCACATTGCACATCTTGATTTGGGCTGAACCGGATGACTTGGGCGTGTGGAGTGGCCGTACGGTTGATGGTACGGACCTCCTGTCTGTGAGATTTTCAGAGATCTCAGGTTGTGTGTGTGTATAAGCTCCAATGGAGCAAGATGAGAAGATTAGAGTTTGTTTTAGGTGATTTTAGAGAGAGAGTTTTATAAGAGTGTTTATGTGTTTACTTAAATCAGAAACAAGAGACTTTGTGTTGAGATGAGAGAATAAAGAGTTGATATATTGAGAGAGGAAGAGAGTTGGAGTAGACAGTAACTTTGGAGTTTTACTGTGGTAACTTTAGTTTAACCACAGTAACAACTTGGGAAGTTATCTGATGGCATGAGAAGGTAACTTAGTGAAGGGAAGAGAGTAAAGTCGACCAAAGAGGATAAGGAAGGATAAGGGAGCACTTTGACAGCCTGTATGATGCTGGAAAGGAGAGGATGCTTTTCTACTAGTGCAAGCATGTGAGAAAGCACAGCCAAGTGATTCAAAAGGAGTTCCAGCCTGTCCTTTGACTACACATGCTTATACATTTCGAAATTCCTTGTTGCTCTCTCTTTATATACTTGTAAACCCTCATCAGTATTAATTAATGGAGTTTTGAGTCTCTCTCTCTTAAGTCTCTCTCTTGTTCTTAATCTCCAATCTCTTTAATTCTCAGATTAGGCTTAATCACTCTTTAAATCACCAAATCTAATATGGTATCAGAGCCAGGTTCCTTTAAAAGGAGAGAGTGATTTCGTTTTTCTAAATGTTCTTGAGTGTTCTTGAGTGTTCTTGAGAGTTCTTGAGGTTTTTCAAGAGCTAGATCCTTTAAAAGTCAAGTTTGTGTCTGTTGGTGTTTCTTTTGGAGAGTCAGCTTCAAGGGAGTCCCTTTAGGTGTTTGACAAGGTCAGAAGATGGGTCTAGCTTGTGGTTCAGCAAGGCGTGAAGAGAAGGAAGAGAGAGGGAATGAGTGGGGGTGGTTCTCACAAATGAAAACGACTCTGAAGAGGTGTGGAGTTTGGAGAAACCATGAGAAGGAAGAGTCTTTGAAGGGTAAAGCTGCTGAGAAAGATCAGACAGCAAGAGAAACAAGTGGAAATTGCTTTAGTCTTGAAGAAAGTACACTGCTTGAGAAGATTGAAGATGTTTATTGTTGAACTGAAGAGAAGAATGGAGCTTGTTCATAAATAGGGCAAGCCCTTGAGAAGAGTTCAGCAAAGCTTCAGGAGTGTCTTGAAGCATCTATCATGGGTGAAGTCAAGTCCAAGAATGGCTGAGACTGATCTTAAGAAGGCATGGAAGGAGTTTGGAGGTGTATGGTCAAGTGGGCAAACTTAGGGCGTGGCCGTACGGAGTTGGTACGGAAGTGTACGGACCGTACGGATCCGTACGGACCAAGCCGACCCAAAAGTTTGTATCTCGACCATCTGAGCCTATTTAGAGTTGGTGCAAAAATAGGGCACAGGTCAGTTCTTAAGAGAAGAAGACAAAAGAGACTCTTAAGAGAAGAAGACAAAGAAGAAGGCTGTGTGTGCAAAGGAGATTGGCGCCTGGTTTGTGATAGGCTGTGGCAGTCCAAGACAGGCTGGCTATAGCTGGAAAGGAAGAGCAAGGCTTGACTATGTATCTGGCCAAAGAAGAGGGCAGATACATGAGCCAATGAGGAGCATTTCCAGCCAAGGCTTTCACTTAACCAATCAGGCGGTTCCAACACTTTGCAAAGACCACAAGACCTGATCCTGAGCGTCCAATTCAAATTAAAGCATCTCCACCCTTCATGTCTTATCTGTAGCTTAGGGTTTATGATTTGTGCAATGAGTAAAGCTCATATATAAGCTTGCTAATGTCGGATTGTAAACACCAAGGGAGTAAGGGGGATTTCCCCTCTCCACTTCATTGTTCTGGTTACTAATAACATCCAGTTCTGTTCTTAAGTCTTATATTCTCTTAATCTCTTAGTCTCCCTAATCTCAAAACCACTCATACACTCACGCATACACTCTCTTCTCAATCTCTTACCAAATCACCAAGAACAAGTCTCATCTAACTCCATTGGAGTGTATCCACAGTCACACATCCAACCAGAGTAGTTCTCTCTAAAAACTCATATGGTATCAGAGCCAGGTTCATCAGAACCTGAGCTGTAGCTTCCGCAAATCACTTGCTCTCACCTCAGCTCAAATCCAACCCTTGAAGCCTTTTACATCCGAGTTCAGTTTCTCCATGAAGTAGAAGACTGAAGCTGGCGTGGCTCTTATCCTTTCTCCTGTCCATACTGATGGAGAGACTCATTGGAAGCAGAGGTGTATGGAGAGGCCTCGCGAACCTCATCCAAGGTGCCTTGTCCAAGAGCTTTCCCATCCGGTTCATCAAGAAAGCTGCCAAGAAGAGAAGGAGAAAGGAGGGGTCTTTGAGTTAGAGAAACAAGGAGGAAGTCATGAACTGAAGAAGCAGGAGATGGGTAACGATCCAGACTCACATATCCTCAAGGTCATGAGCTTACCATCCGAGAGTGATACAAGGACCAACCTGGTTCCTTGATAGTAAGCGATTCTTTAAACCTTAAGTGGTAATGAGCTTGTGATAAAATCTGGTTGTGTGTTGTGATGTGATTGAAAACCTGAGGATTGTTTAAAGATTGCTAAATGAAATGAAATGAATTTAGAATCTATCCCAGGATGCTTAAAGAGACTTGTTGAGTTGATTGAGATTGTTTAAAAGGCTTAGCTCCGGTTCATAATGTTGCTTGTGTGGTTGATTGAATCTGCTTGCATACATATATAGAAACCGACTGAAAGCTAGTGCATTTGGTCTTGGAGTTACCTTACACTGAGGCACTAGATTCATGTCTAGTAGCTGAGTAAGGGGCTGTCAAGATATTCCTAAGTATCTCGCAATGAATCTGTAGGATCATGCTAGTACTTAGAGAGATTAGCTTGCAATGATTTGAAACTTGGGTGTCTTGTTTGATCTTGCATTGCTTTAGTGAGTCATTGGGTTCCAGCTTGATGTGGAATCAAGGACTGACCCAATGCACCTATGTCTTATCTTCTCTGGAGTTTGAGTGGTGTTTCAGGTATACAAGAAGTGTTCTTAGTTCATCACCAATCCAAGAGAAAGAGGAAGGCATTGCCCATTGTCATGAGCAATGGAGAGCGGTTACTGAAGTGGTGATGTGCCACTGGTTAGTGAAGACTCACGGCTGCTCACTTCCAAGCTTGGACCCTCATTCTATCCAAGCTTGAGGAGGGGAGTTAAGTGAGCAAAGAAGGAAGACCATGGCAAGCAACTGATGGAAAAGGAGTCATCCGGCTGTGGGAAGAACAAGGGAGTGTTCAGAGCACTCTCGGCTGTGTGAAGATGATGGAGCTACTCTATCAAGGCGGCTTCCAGTGTGAGCAGTCTGAAGAGGGAGCTGAAGGTTCCACAAACATTCCATGGAGATGGCGAGTTCAGAAGGTGCTGCAAGGGTCTGATGGTGTGATCATGAAGCTGCTCTCCCAAGCTTGACTTGTTCCATATGGTCAAGCTTGAGGGGGAGTGTTGAGAAGACTTCAATGATCACAAAGATGCTGGTTTACGAAGGTGGACAGCAGTGAGCAAAGATGGATGATCAAGAAGCTCTCCTTCCAAGCTTGACTTGTTCCACATGGTCAAGCTTGAGGGGGAGTGTTGAGAAGGCTTCTTGATGAGAGCACTTGGCGGTTAATCAAGAAGAGGAGCAGACTGGTTTGTGAAGCAAGATGGAGGATGGTGAAGCAATCACCAAGGCGGCCAAAGCAGAGCAGCCTTGATACTACAGACTGCACCATCCGATCATGAAGCTTTAGAACTAGGTGGAGACTCTAGAAGGAGAAGCAGCCAAGGCTCCACAAGTTCTTGATACTCTTGGTGCGAGTATGATCTGATGGTTCCATATAAAGCTAGAAGAAGGTCAGACCGTGAGAAGAGTACAAGATGAAGGGTGATGAGCAAGGGAAGATGTGATCAACCTTGCATCACAAGAAGAGGCCATGATCCAGAGTCTTTGTGTCCCTTACATTGATGGTAAGGCACAAAGACTCACTGGCCAATCCCTAGGCCGTGGAGGCTTTACTCTTTTTCCCTCATCAAGGTTTTGTCCCAAAGGGTTTTCCTTGGTGAGGTTTTTAATGAGGAAGCTCTTCATGGTTCCAAGCTTAACTCAGGATCTCCTAGAGTTAAGCTTGAGGGGGAGTGTTGAACTGAAGAGAAGAATGGAGCTTGTTCATAAATAGGGCAAGCCCTTGAGAAGAGTTCAGCAAAGCTTCAGGAGTGTCTTGAAGCATCTATCATGGGTGAAGTCAAGTCCAAGAATGGCTGAGACTGATCTTAAGAAGGCATGGAAGGAGTTTGGAGGTGTATGGTCAAGTGGGCAAACTTAGGGCGTGGCCGTACGGAGTTGGTACGGAAGTGTACGGACCGTACGGATCCGTACGGACCAAGCCGACCCAAAAGTTTGTATCTCGACCATCTGAGCCTATTTAGAGTTGGTGCAAAAATAGGGCACAGGTCAGTTCTTAAGAGAAGAAGACAAAAGAGACTCTTAAGAGAAGAAGACAAAGAAGAAGGCTGTGTGTGCAAAGGAGATTGGCGCCTGGTTTGTGATAGGCTGTGGCAGTCCAAGACAGGCTGGCTATAGCTGGAAAGGAAGAGCAAGGCTTGACTATGTATCTGGCCAAAGAAGAGGGCAGATACATGAGCCAATGAGGAGCATTTCCAGCCAAGGCTTTCACTTAACCAATCAGGCGGTTCCAACACTTTGCAAAGACCACAAGACCTGATCCTGAGCGTCCAATTCAAATTAAAGCATCTCCACCCTTCATGTCTTATCTGTAGCTTAGGGTTTATGATTTGTGCAATGAGTAAAGCTCATATATAAGCTTGCTAATGTCGGATTGTAAACACCAAGGGAGTAAGGGGGATTTCCCCTCTCCACTTCATTGTTCTGGTTACTAATAACATCCAGTTCTGTTCTTAAGTCTTATATTCTCTTAATCTCTTAGTCTCCCTAATCTCAAAACCACTCATACACTCACGCATACACTCTCTTCTCAATCTCTTACCAAATCACCAAGAACAAGTCTCATCTAACTCCATTGGAGTGTATCCACAGTCACACATCCAACCAGAGTAGTTCTCTCTAAAAACTCATATTTATGAGAACAAGATCAGTCTTAGGAGAGTGTATGAAGTCAAGAAGGTGATTAGTGGAGGTAAACCAGGAAGAGAAGAGTTCAATAACCATGTGAGGAAGCTACAACATTTGTGGGTTGAACTACAAGGGTTGAGATCCCATGTGGATGGGGATGCTACACAAGAGCAAGAG
Source organism: Brassica napus (assembly GCF_020379485.1). Classification (NCBI taxonomy): domain Eukaryota; kingdom Viridiplantae; phylum Streptophyta; class Magnoliopsida; order Brassicales; family Brassicaceae; genus Brassica; species Brassica napus. The sequence goes on along the minus strand of NW_026014499.1, from coordinate 157,585 downwards.
ACGGTCTTGAAGCTCTTGGCGAGCATGGAGTCATCATATGGGTGGCTGGTAGAGGTGGTTCTAAGAGGGGAACAGCTTCCGGAAATGGAAGAGATTTGTGGGCTTATAAGAAGGGCGTATGAGATAATGAGAGATGATGAGAGGCTAACCATGAGTAGGAGTGAGAGCTCATGGAGGCCAACTGGGAGTAGGAGTGAGAGCTTCCAGAAGCTAACCATGAGTAGGAGTGAGGGCTCATGGAGGCTAACCGGGAGTAGGAGTGAGGGCTTCCGGAAGAAGAGAAGGTGCAGAATGCTATCCAAAGCTTCTATCAACATAGGAAAGGGTAGAAAGAGAGTTGTGGGAGAGTGTTCTTACTCAGCCTACATGGGGGAATCAGTAGAAGACAGTGGGGTGTTAAGAGAGCAGGAGAAAGGGAGTGGAGCTGATGATCGCATCACCAGGAAGGAATGGAGAGTGTTCATGGAACATGTACAAGCCTTAACAGCAAGCAAGAAGCATGCTATACAATCCGGAGCTTCTAAACCCATGGTGATTGATTCTGGAGCAAGTCATCATATGATCAGTGATAGGAGGCTTATAAGTGAGATCAAGGCTGCAACAGGGAGTGTTAGGATAGCTAATGGTGCTATGATCCCAATAGAAGGAGTGGGAAAGCTCAAACTGTTTGAGAAGGACACGGCTGCCTTCTACATGCCTCAGTTCACTTCAAATCTATTATCTGTGAAGAAAGCTACCATTGATCTTGATTGTCAAGTAGTATTCAGACCTGATGAAGTTGAGTTTCAAGATTTGAAGACTGGGAGAGTCATTGGCAGAGGAGACAGCAAAAATCAGCTATACCACCTCGACTTGGCTAAGACCTCTAATCCCTTTGATTCTATTTGCTTGAGTAGTACTGCTGAGAAGATTGATAGTATTACTTGGCATGCTAGATTAGGACATCCTCATGCTCGTGCCATTGAATTGATAATCCCTAATATGTCATTCAATCACTTGGATTGTGAAGCATGCATATTAGGAAAGCATTGTAGGACTGTTTTCCCAACATCTAAGACTACTTATGAGCATTGCTTTGATCTAGTTCACTCGGATGTGTGGACCGCTCCATGCATGTCTAGAGACAGCCATAAATACTTTGTGACATTCATTGATGAGAAGTCTAAGTATACATGGCTCACATTGCTTCCATCTAAAGATAAGGTGCTAGAAGCGTTTATGAACTTCCAAGCATATGTATCTAATCAATACAATGCTACTGTGAAGGTACTGAGATCAGACAACGGAGGTGAATACATCAGCAATGCCTTCAAGAGTCATCTAGCCAAGCATGGGATTGTGCATCAGACCAGTTGTCCCTACACACCACAGCAGAATGGTGTAGCTGAGAGGAAGAATAGGCACTTGATGGAGGTTGCTAGGTCGATGATGTTTCATGCAAATGTCCCAAAAAGATTTTGGGGAGATGCTGTTCAGACTGCTTGCTACCTCATCAACCGGGTCCCAACCAAGATACTGAAGAATCTGTCTCCATTTGAGGTGCTGAATAAGAGCAAGCCTTTTATTGATCACCTACGAGTATTTGGGTGTGTATGCTATGTCATGACTCCAGGAGAACAGAGAAACAAGCTGGAGGCAAAGAGTACTAAGGCAATGTTTATTGGATACTCTATCACTCAGAAGGGATACAAGTGCTATGATCCTGAAGCAAGGAGAGTGATGGTATCTAGAGAAGTGAAGTTTATTGAATCCAAAGGGTATTATGAAGAAAAGGAGTGGGAAAATCTGAAGGATTTGTCTCAAGCTCCATCTGATAGAGCAACAACACTGAGGGTGCTGTTGGAGAAGCTAGGGATAGGGTTATCCCAGGATCAGGAATCTGGAAGAAGAGAGTCTTCCAATCCTACTAGTGAAGCTGAAAGAACAACTCCTCTTGATCATGAGAGGGGGAATGGAACTGAATCTCATGAGCAAGTGCACAATCAAGAAGATTCAGGCCAGCATAATCAAGAGGTGACACAGGAAGTAGAGAGTGGTGCTCAGTCTAGTGGAGATGGGCAAAGAGAGTCTACTGGCTCAGATGAGAGTGGTACTCAGTCTAGTGGAGATTGGGAAGTAGATCCTGATGGGTCAAATGAGAGTGGTGCTCAATCAAGTGAAGATGGGCAAGAGCCACAAGAAGAACAAGTTCAGGAGCTAAGGAGGAGCACAAGGGTGAAGAGAGATGCTTCCAACTGGGTAAACACGAGAGTGTACTACAATGCCCAGGCTGTGGAGCATCCTTCTCAAGCTATGTGTTCCTTTGCAGAGTTTCCGGACGAGCATACAGCCTTCACAGTAAGCTTGGATGAGAGCTATATTCCAAGGACATATGAAGAAGCTATGGCTTTAAAGGAGTGGAGAGATTCAGTTGCTGATGAGTCCGGAGCCATGATTAAGAATGAAACATGGTATGAGAGTGAGCTGCCTAAAGGGAAGAAGGCAGTGACTAGTAAATGGGTGTTCACAATCAAGTTTCATCCTGATGGAAGAATAGAGAGGCGCAAGTCTAGGTTGGTGGCAAGAGGATTTACTCAGACATATGGTGAGGACTATGTTGAGACCTTTGCTCCTGTGGCTAAACTTCATACTATCAGGATTGTATTATCTTTAGCTGTGAATCTTGAGTGGGATTTGTGGCAAATGGATGTGAAGAATGCATTCCTTCAAGGAGAGTTGGAAGATGAAGTATACATGCATCCACCACCAGGTCTTGAACATCTAGTAAAGAAGGGTAATGTGTTGAGGTTGAGGAAAGCTATCTATGGTCTCAAGCAGTCTCCAAGGGCGTGGTACAACAAGTTGAGTACTACACTGAATGGGAGAGGGTTCAGAAAGTCAGAATTGGATCACACTCTCTTTACCCTAACCACCTCATCTGGTATTGTGGTATTGCTTGTGTATGTGGATGATATCATCATCACAGGCAGTGATAAGGAAGGCATCAAGGCTACAAAGGAGTATCTCAAGGCAAGCTTTGAGATTAAAGACTTGGGGGAAATGAAGTATTTTCTTGGGATTGAGATATGCAGATCAAAGGAAGGATTGTTTATGTCTCAAAGGAAGTATGTGATTGATCTATTGAAGGGAGCAGATGCCTATGGAGGAAAGACAGCCAAGATGCCAATGGAGGATGGTTACAAGGTTCCACGTGAGGGGGAGATTGAGGATAGCAAGCCATTCCATGATCCTAAGCTGTATAGGAAGCTAGTGGGGAAGTTGATTTATCTTACCATTACTAGACCTGATGTGTGCTTTGCGGTGAATCAAGTCAGTCAACACATGCAAGTTCCTAAGGAGCACCACTGGCGGATGGTGGAAAGGATCTTGATGTATCTGAATGGAACTACTGGTCTTGGAGTATGGATGGGATGTAACAAGAGTACTGAGGTTGTAGGCTACTGTGATGCAGATTGGGCTGGGGACCGAGCAGATAGAAGATCAACCACAGGCTATTGTACATTCATTGGTGGTAACTTGGTCACTTGGAAGAGTAAGAAGCAGAAGGTAGTGTCTTGTTCCAGTGCTGAGGCCGAGTATAGAGCAATGCTGAAGCTTACAAATGAGCTAGTGTGGATAAAAGGGATTTTGAAGCATCTGGAGATTATTCAAGCAACGCCAATGACAATGCATTGTGATAATCAAGCAGCTATCCACATTGCATCTAACTCTGTGTTCCATGAGAGAACAAAGCACATTGAGGTTGATTGTCACAAGGTGAGGCAGATGATGATTCTTGGGGTGATTCTACCTTGTTATACTCGGAGTGAGGATCAGTTAGCAGATGTGTTCACAAAGGCAGCAAGGCAAAAGACAATGGAGTCCATACACATCAGGTTAGGACTCATTGATCTCTCGCCTAAGGGCTAATCTATACACTCTCCTGATCATGTGATCTCTACTCTTTTTCCTCATTAAGGTTTTGTCCCAATGGGTTTTCTTTAATGAGGTTTTAATGAGGGAGATCTCATGGTCCTTCCAAGCTTGACTTGTTCCACATGGTCAAGCTTGAGGGGGAGTGTTGAGATGAGAGAATAAAGAGTTGATATATTGAGAGAGGAAGAGAGTTGGAGTAGACAGTAACTTTGGAGTTTTACTGTGGTAACTTTAGTTTAACCACAGTAACAACTTGGGAAGTTATCTGATGGCATGAGAAGGTAACTTAGTGAAGGGAAGAGAGTAAAGTCGACCAAAGAGGATAAGGAAGGATAAGGGAGCACTTTGACAGCCTGTATGATGCTGGAAAGGAGAGGATGCTTTTCTACTAGTGCAAGCATGTGAGAAAGCACAGCCAAGTGATTCAAAAGGAGTTCCAGCCTGTCCTTTGACTACACATGCTTATACATTTCGAAATTCCTTGTTGCTCTCTCTTTATATACTTGTAAACCCTCATCAGTATTAATTAATGGAGTTTTGAGTCTCTCTCTCTTAAGTCTCTCTCTTGTTCTTAATCTCCAATCTCTTTAATTCTCAGATTAGGCTTAATCACTCTTTAAATCACCAAATCTAATACTTTGAGAGATTAAGAGTATAAGAAAGGGAGAGTTTAAAGGGAATCTGATTCAAGAACACATTTCATTATGAAGTGGAGAGGGGAAATCCCCCAAACTCCCTTAAGGCTCAAAATCGCCTCTTACAAGCCTATTTATAAGCTTAATAGGTTTGCACAATCTGAAACCTAAATCTAATGGATAATATTAACTTGAGAGAATGGATGGTGTAGATGAGAGCTTGGTATTGCAATCTGTGTGATGTCTTGTGATTGGCTGAGGGCTGATGATATCTGATTGGCTGATTCAAACTGGTCAAAGGGAAGGCTGTTCTCCCATTGGCTCCTTATAGGCTCCCATGTATCAAGCCTTCATTCAGACCATGTTCATGGTCGTGCCCCCCTTTTGTTGAGATGAGCTGAGTATATGGAGATGAAGAGATAAGGAGTTGAAGAGAAGAGGAGATGAAGTACTTAGGGAAGTTTGGGAGAGTATGGTACGGCAGGCCGTACAAGGCCGTACAAGGCCGTACCATCCAAACCTCAACCAAAACTTACCATACCTTATCCAAGTGAGACGGTAACTAAGGAGGAGTGACTTGGGTAGCTTAGGGAGAGGATCAGACCGTTGAGAGGATAAGGGAACGCGGTGCCAGGCTGGAACAGGCTGGAAAGCTGAAGCACCTTTAGTCCAAGATGCCATAAGCGTGTGAGCCATCCTGACCAATCATTCAAAAGGCGCCCTTGACTCCACACGGTTGAATAGTGCTCAGTTCCCTTCTTGTAAACCCTTGTGTCTCTCTTATAAATATGTAACCTCACTCATTAATAAGATTAAGCAAGTTTTGAGACTCTCTCTTAGTCTTTAAATCTCAATGGTTCCATATTAGACTCCTAATCTCATTTCATACTCTAATCTTCACTAAATCGTTTCTAGTCTTTCCTAAACACTCAGATTACTCTAAACATTACTAAAAATCTTATGGTATCAGAGCCAGGTTAGTAAGAACCTGAGTTCGTGTTAGGCTCTTTGGAGATTCAAGATTGAAGCTTTGAAGAGTTTGGTTGGTGTTCTTGTGTTCTTGGGAGGTTCCGGGTATTGTCCGAGTTCAAAGACTAGTTTTTAGTGTGTTGCTGAAGCTGTGAGGTTGAAGACCGAGGCAGTGAGTGTTCTTACAAGTCTTTTAACTCAAGATCCAGTTTGTGAAGTCTAGAGAAGTCATCGTTCATCATGGAGAGTGGTATGAACATGAACATGAAGGTAGCGGTTTGCTTCAAGGGAACCAACTACTTGGTGTGGTCTCGGATGGTGAGAACCACGGTGGGAAGCAAAGGGCTTTGGAAGCACATCACGCCAGGAGAAGCTCCAAAGCTCATCACCCAAGGAGAAACTGAAGGAGAAGCCGCAAGCAAAGCGGAAGAGAAGTGGCATCAGGAGGACATGTTGGTGATGTCAGTGCTGCATGCTTCACTTGAGCCGGCGATTCTAGATGCATACAGTTACTGTGAATCAGCTAAAGAGCTGTGGGATACGTTGAAGAAGGTGTATGGGAATACATCAAACCTGAGCCGTGTGTTTGAGGTGAAGCAGGCTATAAACAACTTGGTACAAGAGGATATGGAGTTCACCAAGCATCTAGGGAGGTTCAGAACACTCTGGTCCGAGCTGGAGATGTTGAGGCCAAGCACTACAGATGCAGATGAGCTCAACAAAAGAAGAGAGCAAGACAAGGTCTTTGGGCTACTCCTCACCATGAATCCGGCGTACAATGGTCTTATCCAACACTTGCTTAGAGAGGACACACTACCTGATCTTGAAGAAGTGTGCGCAAGGATTCAGAAGGAACAAGGCTCTATTGGGTTGTTTGGAAAGAAAGGAGAGCTATCTCTCGTAAATCAAGCAACTCAAGAGGAGGGAGGGGAAGCTCCACAAGCACACAAGGCTGCGCATGGGAAGTATGATGAGAGGAGGTTCAATGGGAACTGTGATCACTGCAAGAAGCATGGCCACAAGAAGAGCCAATGCTGGATACTCCATCCCCATCTCAAGCCGGCAAAGTTTATGAAAGACAGAGAGGCAAGGGCTAATATCTCAGATGGAGCAAGCGCAAGTGGAGCAGGTACTAGCAAAGGGAAGGAGATAGATGGGCGTGAAGCAGGTGATGGGAGGTCTCTTGTTGCCTACACTGGAGCCCCAAGCAACCGTGGGAACTATGATCAAGAGTATCTAAGGAAATCCGACCTGGATGCTCTCATTAAGCTCTTCAAGGAGCATGGTAACAGTTTTGGATATTCCTTTGGTGCTAGGGCTATAGGGAATGATGAGAATCCAACTAGCATTGATAGGATGCATGAAAGTGTGATAGAGATAATAAACCAATCTAGAACGGACAGTTTTGCTAGGAATGATCATGCATTCAAACCATCTAGTATACTTGCTCATATTGCTAGTTCACATACCATCAAGCCTTTAGTAGTTGATTCTGGTGCATCTCATCATATGATAAGTGACACTAGTTTGATTAAAAACATTGTACCAATGAATGGAAATGTGATGATAGCTAATGGAGATAAGATACCTATTAGAGGAATAGGAAGTCTTAAACTGTTTGATAAGGAAACTAAAGCCTTTTATATGCCTGAATTTACTTCAAACTTGTTATCTGTTAAGAAATGTGCTACTGATTTGCAATGCAATGTCATATTCAGTCCTAATGATGTGAAGTTTCAGGATATTAAAAGCAGCAAGATGATTGGAAAGGGAGTTACTAAAGGAGAATTGTATTTACTTGAAGATCTTGCTCCTGTTTCTAGTTATAGCTGCTCGTTTACTTCTGTTTCTGGTTCTAGTTTAAGTAAAAATGCATTGTGGCATGCTAGATTAGGACACCCTCATAATAAGGCTTTAAAACTGATGTTGCCAGGTGTTTCCTTTGAGAATAATGAGTGTGAAGCTTGCATTTTAGGCAAGCATTGTAAGACTGTCTTTACTAAATCTACTACGGTTTATGAGAAGTGTTTTGATTTGATTCATTCTGATGTTTGGACTGCTCCTTGCTTATCTAGAGACAATCAAAAGTATTATGTAACTTTCATTGATGAAAAATCCAAATACACCTGGTTAACTTTAATTCCAACCAAAGATAGGGTACTTGATGCATTTAAGAACTTTCAATCATATGTGACTAACCATTATAATGCCAAGATAAAGATTTTCAGGTCAGATAATGGAGGAGAGTACACGGGACAAGCATTCAAGCTCCATCTATCTCAGCATGGAATACTACATCAGACAAGCTGTCCCTATACTCCACAACAGAATGGTGTGGCTGAGAGAAAGAATAGGCATCTGATGGAAGTGGCCAGGTCCATGATGTTTCAAACCAATGTACCCAAGAAGTTCTGGAGTGATGCGGTCACTACAGCTTGTTATCTCATCAACAGAACACCAACTCTGATTCTGCAAGGGTTATCACCATTTGAGGTATTGAACCGATACAAGCCCTCATTGGAACATATGAAGATCTTTGGGTGTTTGTGTTTTGTGATGGTACCGGGAGAATTAAGAAACAAGCTTGAAGCTAGAAGCTCCAAGGCAATGTTTGTTGGATACTCATCAAGTCAGAAAGGATATAAGTGCTATGATCCTAACACAAGGAGAGTGTTAGTATCTAGAGAAGTGAAGTTTGTGGAAGAAAAAGGATATTATGAGGAGCAGATTCAAGAAGATTTGAAAGATCTCACTTCAGATAGAGCTGCAACCTTGAGGATAATACTAGAAGGACTTGGTATCAATATGGATCAAGGACAGCAAGAAGTAAGAGGCACTACACCAATACCGAATCATCAGACGTCCAATCTTGAACATGAGGGGGGGAATGGAACAGAAACTCAAACTCAAAGTCATGAAGAGAGTTCTGGTTCTCATGATCAAGCTGTGGAGTCAAATGATCAACAAGAAGGAGCTGAAGCAAGTCAGCTAAGGGATGAAGGAGCTGAAGCAAGTCAGCCAAGAGAAGAAGCAAGAGAAGAAAGTACACGAGAAGATGTACAAGACATGGAGTTACCGGCACAAGAAGGGCCAGTGTTGAGAAGAAGTACAAGGCTGAGAAAGGATCCTTCCAGTTGGGTAAACACGAGAGTGTACTACAATGCTCAAGCTGTGAAGCATCCTACTCAGGCCGTGTGTTCTTTCTCTCAATATCCAGAAGCACATTGTGCATTCATGGTAAACTTAGATGAGAATCACATTCCAAGAAGCTATGAAGAGGCAATGGAGGATAAGGAATGGAAGGAATCAGTAGGAGCTGAGGCAGGAGCTATGATAAAGAATGATACATGGTTTGAAAGTGAACTACCAAAAGGGAAGAAGGCAGTATCTAGTAGATGGATCTTCACAATCAAATACAAGGCTGATGGACAGATTGAGAGGAAGAAGACTAGATTAGTAGCAAGAGGGTTCACTCAAACATATGGAGAGGATTACATTGAGACATTTGCACCAGTAGCCAAGTTACATACCATTAGAATTGTACTAAGCTTGGCGGTTAACCTTGGATGGGGATTGTGGCAAATGGATGTGAAGAATGCATTCTTACAAGGAGAACTTGAGGATGAAGTCTACATGTATCCTCCACCAGGTCTTGAACATCTAGTGAAGAGAGGGAATGTACTGAGGCTAAAGAAGGCTATCTATGGGTTGAAGCAATCACCAAGAGCATGGTACAACAAGTTGAGCACAACTCTGAACGGCCAAGGTTTTAAGAAGTCAGAATTGGACCATACTCTCTTTACCCTCACTACTCCCTCAGGTATGGTTGCTCTCCTTGTGTATGTGGATGATATCATTATCACAGGAAGTGATAAGGAAGGTATCAAAGCAACCAAGGAGTTTCTAAAGTCTATGTTTGAAATAAAAGACTTGGGAGAAATGAAATACTTTCTTGGAATTGAGATTTGTAGATCCAAGGAAGGTTTGTTCATGTCCCAAAGGAAGTATACACTTGATCTTTTGAAAGGTGCAGGTGCTTATGGAGGCAAGACAGCAAAGATGCCAATGGAGGATGGCTACAAAGTACCAAGAGAGGGGGAGATTGAAGACAGCAAGCCATTTCATGATCCTAAACTCTATAGAAAACTTGTTGGCAAATTGATTTATCTAACCATCACAAGACCTGATATATGCTTTGCTGTGAATCAGGTGAGTCAACACATGCAGCTTCCCAAGGAACATCACTGGCGTATGGTGGAGAGGCTGCTGATGTATCTAAATGGCTCGCCGGATCAAGGTGTATGGATGGGGTGCAATGGAAGCACAGAAGTGGTGGGCTATTGTGATGCTGATTGGGCAGGTGATAGAGCTGACAGAAGATCAACAACCGGCTATTGCACATTCATTGGAGGCAACTTGGTGACTTGGAAGAGTAAGAAACAGAAGGTGGTGTCATGCTCTAGTGCAGAAGCTGAGTATAGAGCTATGCTGAAGCTTACAAACGAGCTAGTTTGGATCAAGGGCATCTTGAAGCATTTGGAGATAGCACAAGACACTCCAATGACAATGCATTGTGACAACCAGGCCGCCATTCACATAGCCTCCAACTCGGTGTTCCATGAGAGAACAAAGCACATTGAGGTTGATTGCCACAAGGTGAGGCAGATGATTGTCCTAGGAGTCATCTTGCCATGTTATACTAGGAGTGAAGATCAGTTGGCTGATGTATTCACCAAGGCTGCGAGGCAAAAGACAATGGAGTCCATTCATATCAGATTGGGCCTCATTGATCTTGGGAAGAGAAGCAGCTGATCCCCTTAGTCATGAGATCTTTACTCTTTTTCCCTCATTAAGGTTTTGTCCCAATGGGTTTTCCTTAGTGAGGTTTTTAATGAGGAAGATCTCATGGCTGTCCAAGCTTAGTCTTTCACAAAGCTAAGCTTGAGGGGGAGTGTTGAGATGAGCTGAGTATATGGAGATGAAGAGATAAGGAGTTGAAGAGAAGAGGAGATGAAGTACTTAGGGAAGTTTGGGAGAGTATGGTACGGCAGGCCGTACAAGGCCGTACAAGGCCGTACAAGGCCGTACCATCCAAACCTCAACCAAAACTTACCATACCTTATCCAAGTGAGACGGTAACTAAGGAGGAGTGACTTGGGTAGCTTAGGGAGAGGATCAGACCGTTGAGAGGATAAGGGAACGCGGTGCCAGGCTGGAACAGGCTGGAAAGCTGAAGCACCTTTAGTCCAAGATGCCATAAGCGTGTGAGCCATCCTGACCAATCATTCAAAAGGCGCCCTTGACTCCACACGGTTGAATAGTGCTCAGTTCCCTTCTTGTAAACCCTTGTGTCTCTCTTATAAATATGTAACCTCACTCATTAATAAGATTAAGCAAGTTTTGAGACTCTCTCTTAGTCTTTAAATCTCAATGGTTCCATATTAGACTCCTAATCTCATTTCATACTCTAATCTTCACTAAATCGTTTCTAGTCTTTCCTAAACACTCAGATTACTCTAAACATTACTAAAAATCACACCTTTGGCTTTACAGCCAAGGCCAGCCTGTCCATCCTCCAAAGTAACCAATCAGCTCCATCTTTGCTCTCATTGGCCGCTTGCCTCCACAAAGGATCTTCTTGATTTCCTTTTGATGCTTCACGACCAGACTTCTTTTTATTAGCCCTAAGTATGCACAAAGTCTCCCGGACATGTTCTGATCACGCCCTAAGTTTGCACATCTTGTCCCGGACTTTGCACCACCTCAAAACATCTCAAATGGCCAAGTTGTGTATCCTCGGGTTGTCTCGGTCCGTACGGATCCGTACAGGTCCGTACCATCCGTACTGCCTCGCCCTAAGTATGCACACTTGCCCATTTGCTCCCAAACACTCTTCTAAGTCCCTCCTGGACTTGGCCCTATCTTTGCACAGCCATATGAGCACTTCTGGACACCTTTAAACACTCCTAAAGTCTTCATAGATAATCTCCGGAGGTCTTGCCCTATTCTTGCTCAAGACTCAATCTCAACTCAACACTTCACCACTCCATTTCTTTTCTTCAAGTCAACACTCCCCCTCAAGCTTGACTCTAGCTGATCCTAAGTCAAGCTTGGAACCTTGAAGAACTTCCTCATTAAAAACCTCACCAAGGAAAACCCTTTGGGACAAAACCTTGATGAGGGAAAAAGAGTAAAGCCTCCAAGGCCTAGGGATTGGCCAGTGAGTCTTTGTGCCTTACCAGCAATGTAAGGGACACAAAGACTCTGGATCATGGCCCTCATTTGATGCAAGATAGAACCCACTCCTCTTGCTCATCATCAACACTTCTTGTACTCTTCTTTAGACAGATCTTGGTCTCTCCCCCTTTCTCACAACCTTCTTGGTGTGATCAAGTGCTCGGACTACCAGATCTTCCTTGATAGATACAAGCTGATTCTTGGCTGCTTCTTCTTCATGAGTCACCACCATGTTACTGAAACCTTCATGACAGGATGTTTCAGACTGTAGTACCAATCACCTCACTCTAGAGGCCGCATTGGTGATTGCTTCTTCATCCTTCATTATGCTTCATAACTGATCTGCTCCTCTCCTTGAATAACCACCAAGTACTCTCAGATCATGTAAGCTTCAACACTCCCCCTCAAGCTTGAGACTCTCACAGGAACAAGCTTGGATGGATAGCTTCATGATCTGTACCATTACTCCATTGCAACACCTTCTGAACTCGCCATCTTCATGGAGTGCTTGTGGAAGCTTCAGCTACCTCTTCAGTCACCTCACACTAGAAGCCGCACTGATAGAGTCTTCATCTTCTCACAGCCAAGAGTGCTCTGAACACTCTCTTGCCTAGACACGCCACTGCCTAGACCCGGATGGCTCCTTCTTCTTCAGTTGCTTGCAATGGACCTTCTGAACCTTCTTGGTCCGACTGATAGCTCACTAAACTCCCCTCCTCAAGCTTGGATTGAGTATAGGTCCAAGCTTGCAAGTGAGCTTCAGTGAAACTACACACCAGTGGCGCATCACCACTTCTTTCTCAACTCTCCATTGCTTCACACAATGGGCACAGTCTTCCTCTTTCAACTCGGATGGATGGTGAACCAAGAACACCTCTTGTGAACCTGAAACATCACTCAAACTCCAGCAAAGATAAGACACAAGTGCATTGGGTCAACCCTTGATGCATCATCAAGTTTGAACACCAATGTCTTTAAGCAATGCAACAGATTAAACTAGACATTTTCAAGTTCTAATCTTTGCAAGCAAACTCTCTAAGCACAAGCAAGATCCCTTCAAGATTCAAGACAAGCTACTTAGGCAATTTTAATGCTCCTTAATCTGCAACTTAGACATGAATCCAATGCATCAATACAAGGCAGCAACAACACTCAATGCTTCACATTTAAACTTGGTTTCATTTCATGAAAGCAATCAGGTTTAGACATTACTACTATCATCCTAAAAGACAATCATTATGAACCAGTATGCAAGCAACAACTCTCAGTCACCAAACACAACTCAATAAGTATCCTAGGACAGATTCTAAACAATTGTTTATTTAGCAATCTTAACACATCCTCAGGTTGTTCAATCACAACACCACAACACAACCTGTCAATATACTCAAGCTTTATACAAAAGAAAAGAACTTTCTTACAGCCAAGGACCTTTGTATAGATCCTTGATTCCATTGGACAGATTCTGAGTTGTTAGTGTGCACTCCAACGCCTCCATCTTCCATGGACCTTTCCTTTTGAACCACCATGTCTTAGCTCCCACCTTTCTCCATGTTGTACACGCCACACCAGTACAAGCAGCAAGCTTTCTTCTTGAGAAACTTCTTCTTGGACTTTGAATAGCAAGAACCAGGAACTGGCTTTGCTAGAGAGGGTAGCTAATCCACTCCATTGCCTTTGTTTCCTTGGATCTTCTTTCTTCAAGGGCGACATGGGATGATGAGGAACAGCACCAGACAGCTTCTGGACTCCAGGATGAACACGCCTGCCTCTTGAGGTGTTGAACAGCCGGATTGAACAGACAGCTTCTTCTTGGTTGTAATGGACATGGGAGTGAGCTCTGAGGTTTGCGGAAGCTTCAACCAGATTCAGATGAACCTGGCTCTGATACCATGTGAGATTTTCAGAGATCTCAGGTTGTGTGTGTGTATAAGCTCCAATGGAGCAAGATGAGAAGATTAGAGTTTGTTTTAGGTGATTTTAGAGAGAGAGTTTTATAAGAGTGTTTATGTGTTTACTTAAATCAGAAACAAGAGACTTTGAGAGATTAAGAGTATAAGAAAGGGAGAGTTTAAAGGGAATCTGATTCAAGAACACATTTCATTATGAAGTGGAGAGGGGAAATCCCCCAAACTCCCTTAAGGCTCAAAATCGCCTCTTACAAGCTTATTTATAAGCTTAATAGGTTTGCACAATCTGAAACCTAAATCTAATGGATAATATTAACTTGAGAGAATGGATGGTGTAGATGAGAGCTTGGTATTGCAATCTGTGTGATGTCTTGTGATTGGCTGAGGGCTGATGATATCTGATTGGCTGATTCAAACTGGTCAAAGGGAAGGCTGTTCTCCCATTGGCTCCTTATAGGCTCCCATGTATCAAGCCTTCATTCAGACCATGTTCATGGTCGTGCCCCCCTTTGGCTTTACAGCCAAGGCCAGCCTGTCCATCCTCCAAAGTAACCAATCAGCTCCATCTTTGCTCTCATTGGCCGCTTGCCTCCACAAAGGATCTTCTTGATTTCCTTTTGATGCTTCACGACCAGACTTCTTTTTATTAGCCCTAAGTATGCACAAAGTCTCCCGGACATGTTCTGATCACGCCCTAAGTTTGCACATCTTGTCCCGGACTTTGCACCACCTCAAAACATCTCAAATGGCCAAGTTGTGTATCCTCGGGTTGTCTCGGTCCGTACGGATCCGTACAGGTCCGTACCATCCGTACTGCCTCGCCCTAAGTATGCACACTTGCCCATTTGCTCCCAAACACTCTTCTAAGTCCCTCCTGGACTTGGCCCTATCTTTGCACAGCCATATGAGCACTTCTGGACACCTTTAAACACTCCTAAAGTCTTCATAGATAATCTCCGGAGGTCTTGCCCTATTCTTGCTCAAGACTCAATCTCAACTCAACACTTCACCACTCCATTTCTTTTCTTCAAGTCAACACTGTCCGTACCACTATCCCTAACTATGCACAATGCCTTATCTCCTTCTTGACTGACCCCAAACACCTTCATGATTCACCCTAGACCGTACAAGGCCGTACCATGGCCGTACCACTCGCCCTAGCTTTGCACCTATGGCCATCTTCTCTCTAACTCCTCCAAACCCTTAACATGATCAGTCTAAGTCTTTCCTAGACTTAACTTCACAAGATTATGATTTTAGAGAATAAGAAAGGTATTGAGAAGTCTAAGAGAGATTCAAGAGAGATTAGAGTGTTTAAGAGAAAGTGTATGAGATTATCATGATGAACTAGAGAGAGATACTCATAAACTCGTGGTGTTTATTAATCAAGACAGAGTTTACAATATATAGGATCAGATACAAGGGTTTCAGAGAGACTAAGCATGTGAGGTCAAGGATAAGGTTGCTTTAATTCAAACTTGATCCAATGGGAGCTGTCACACGTTTTTGGCATCTTGGACCAGGTTCCTTTTGCCTTTACAGCCTGTTCCAGCCTGTGTGGATAAGGCTCAGTCACTCTATCCATCCAAACGGTCATCTCCCCTAAGGTAAAACTCCTTTGGCCGTTTACTTCTTTCACGCGGTAACTTCTCCTCTTGGTCGAGTGGTGGATTGATCCGGACCGTACGGATGGTACGGCCGGTACGGCCTTGTACGGTCTGATCACTCCCAAGCTTTCCTTCTCTTTGCCTTCACATTATCTCATTCCCAACTCCTTAAGCTATCTTCTCATATATTGTTCAACTCATTTCAACACTCCCCCTCAAGCTTAACTTAGTAACTTAGTTAAGCTTGGAACAACCATGAGATCTTCCTCATTAAAAACCTCACCAAAGAAAACCCATTGGGACAAAACTTTGATGAGGGAAAAAGAGTGAAGAGCTCATGGCTAAGGGGATCAGCTCTGTGGTGTAAGATCTATGAGTCCCAATCTGATGTGAATGGACTCCATAGTCTTTTGTCTTGCTGCCTTGGTGAACACATCCGCAATGAGAGTTTTGAGTAAAGTAAAAGATAATCTGAGTTTAGATAGGAATAGAGAAGAGATTAGAGTAGATTTGAGAGATTAAGAGACTAATGGAGAATCATTGTGAAAAGTATATAGAGATTGATTTGTTTGGAACTGTCTAACTTTCATTAATGAGATTGAGATACAATATATAGTAAGTAGAAGACACTAGGGTTTCATTATACAAGCATGTGAGGTCAAAGCATAAGAGGAGCGCCCATTTGAAAGCGTCCAATGGGAGCATCCACGTGTGTGAGGCATCTTTTGCTTTATGCCTTATCCTTCCAGTCCATGACAGTCTGTCACACGCTCCTTCTCCCTTCCTTATCCACTCTCAATGGTCTGATCACTTTGCCTAAGTGATCAAAGCTTCTTCCCATCATACAAAGTTACTCGGGTAACTTTGTTTCACCATGACTGAGTTACCTCCTCCCTTTGTACGGCCTAGTACGGATGCTGTACGGCCTTGTACGGATGGCTCGTCCATGCTATGCCTTAACTCCCCAAGCTCAACTAGTTCCCATAAGTCTTCCTTCCTTATATCCTCATCTCATCTCAACACTCCCCCTCAAGCTTAGCTTTGTGAAAGTCTAAGCTTGGATGGCCATGAGATCTTCCTCATTAAAAACCTCACCAAGGAAAACCCATTGGGACAAAACCTTGATGAGGGAAAAAGAGTAAAGACCTCACAGCCAAAGGGGATCAGCTCCTTCTCTTCCCAAGATCAATGAGGCCCAACCTGATGTGAATGGACTCCATTGTCTTCTGTCTTGCAGCCTTGGTGAACACATCAGCCAACTGATCTTCACTCCTTGTGTAGCATGGCAAGATGACTCCTAGGATGATCATCTGCCTCACCTTGTGGCAATCAACTTCAATGTGCTTGGTTCTCTCGTGGAACACCGAGTTGGAGGCAATGTGGATAGCTGCTTGGTTATCACAATGCATTGTCATAGGCGCGGCTTGATCAATCTCCAAATGCTTCAAGATGCCTTTGATCCACACCAGCTCGTTGGTAAGCTTCAGCATAGCTCTATACTCAGCTTCTGCGCTTGAGCAAGAGACCACCTTCTGCTTCTTACTCTTCCATGTAACTAAGTTGCCTCCAATGAATGTGCAATAGCCTGTGGTTGATCTCCTGTCTGCTCTATCACCGGCCCAATCCGCATCACAGTATCCAACCACCTCAGTGCTCCCATTGCAACCCATCCATACTCCTTGATCAGGTGAGCCATTGAGATACATCAGGATTCTCTCCACCATGCGCCAGTGATGCTCCTTAGGCACTTGCATGTGTTGACTCACCTGATTCACAGCAAAACAAATATCAGGTCTAGTTATGGTAAGGTAAATCAATTTACCAACTAGTTTTCTATAGAGTTTAGGATCCTGATAAGGCTTGCTGTCTTCAATCTCCCCCTCTCGTGGGACTTTGTAGCCATCTTCCATAGGCATCCTTGCTGTCTTGCCTCCATAAGCACCTGCACCTTTCAAAAGATCAAGTGTATACTTCCTTTGGGACATGAATAAACCTTCCTTGGATCTACATATCTCAATTCCAAGAAAGTATTTCATTTCTCCCAAGTCTTTAATCTCAAACATGGATTTAAGGAACTCCTTGGTTGCTTTGATACCTTCCTTATCACTTCCTGTGATAATGATATCATCAACATACACAAGGAGCGCAATCATACCTGAGGGAGTAGTGAGTGTGAAGAGAGTGTGATCCAGTTCAGACTTCTTGAATCCTCGGCCATTAAGGGTAGTGCTAAGCTTGTTGTACCAAGCTCTTGGTGATTGCTTCAACCCATAGATAGCTTTCTTTAGTCTCAACACATTTCCTCTCTTCACTAAGTGTTCCAAGCCTGGAGGAGGATGCATATACACTTCATCCTCAAGTTCTCCTTGTAGAAATGCATTCTTCACATCCATTTGCCATAAGCCCCATCCAAGGTTCACAGCCAAGCTTAATACAATCCGGATTGTGTGTAGTTTAGCTACTGGTGCAAAGGTTTCAATGTAATCTTCTCCATAGGTTTGAGTGAAACCCCTTGCAACCAGTCTTGACTTCTTCCTCTCAACTGTTCCATCAGCCTTATACTTGATTGTGAAGATCCATCTACTAGTCACAGCCTTCTTCCCTTTTGGTAACTCACTCTCATACCATGTATCATTCTTGATCATAGCTCCTGCCTCAGCTCCAACTGATTCCTTCCATTCTTTATCCATCATTGCCTCTTCATAGTTTCTTGGTATGTAGTTCTCATCCAAGTTTACCATAAAAGCACAATGTTCTTCAGGGTATTGAGCAAATGAACACACAGCCTGAGAAGGATGCTCCACAGCTTGGGCATTGTAGTACACTCGCGTGTTTACCCAAGAGGAAGGATCCTTTCTCAGCCTTGTGCTTCTTCTCAATACTGGTTGGTTCTGAACCTGCTCCTCTTGGACACTCGGTTCTGGTGCTTCCGCCTGAGCTTCTACTTCTCCTTGGCTTTGATCACCTTGATTGTGAGAGCCTGAAACACTCTCTTCTTCTTCTTCACTCAAGCCGGCTCCATCCTGACCATCTTCTTGAGTTTCAGATTCCCTGCCCCCCTCACGATCAAGGTGAGGTGACTGATTAGCTTCAACAGGGGCCGGAGAACTCTCATGTTGGTTCCTACTTCCCACATTTGGATCCTGGTTCATCTTGATACCTAGACCTTCCAAAATCAGTCTTAAGGCGCCTGCCTTATCTGATGTTAGATCCTTTAGCTCCTCTTGATTCCTTTCTTCATAGTATTCTCTAGCTTCTATGAACTTCACATCTCTAGAGATTAGGACTCTTCTAGTATCTGAATCATAGCACTTGTATCCCTTTTGTGTTGTTGAATAGCCAATGAACATAGCCTTAGTGCTCCTTGCATCTAGCTTGTTTCTTAACTCTCCTGGTACCAACACAAAGCATAAGCATCCAAATACTCTCAAGTGATCCACTGATGGCTTGTGCTTGTTTAGAACTTCAAATGGTGCTTGATCCTTCAACACCTTTGTGGGAATCCTGTTGATCAAGTAACAAGCAGTAGCCACAGCATCACTCCAAAACCTCTTTGGAACATTTGCTTGGAACATCATTGACCTAGCAACCTCCATCAAGTGTCGGTTCTTCCTCTCAGCTACCCCATTCTGTTGTGGAGTATAGGGACAGCTTGTTTGATGCAAGATCCCATGATGCTCTAGATGACTCTTGAACGCATAGCTTGTGTACTCACCTCCATTATCTGATCTAAAAATTTTAATCTTGGCATTATAATGGTTAGTCACATAAGCTTGAAAGTTCTTAAATGCATCTATCACTCTATCTTTTGAGGGGATTAAAGTTAACCAGGTGTATTTGGATTTTTCATCAATGAATGTGACAAAGTATTTATGATTGTCTCTAGATATGCAAGGTGCAGTCCACACATCAGAATGAATAAGATCAAAGCACTTATCATAAACACTAGTAGAGTTTGGAAACACATTTTTACAATGCTTGCCTAAAATGCAAGCTTCACAATCCTTATTCTCAAATAAAACACCTGGTAACATCAAGTTTAAAGCCCTACCATGAGGATGTCCTAATCTAGCATGCCACAAAGCATTTTTATTTAAACTAGAAGCAGTAGTAAACGAGCAATTGTAATTGGAAACAGGATCAAGTTCTTCAAGCAAATACAACTCTCCTTTAGTGATTCCTTTTCCAATCAAGTGGCTGCTCTCAATATCCTGAAACTTTACATCATTAGGACTAAATATAACATTGCAATTCAAATCAGTTGTGCATTTCTTAACAGATAGCAAGTTAGATGTAAATTCAGGCATGTAGAAAGCTCTAGTGTTCTTATCAAACAACTTCAAATTTCCAATTCCTCTAATAGGGATCTTGTCCCCATTTGCAATCATAACATGTCCACTAGTTGGTTCTATATCCTTAATCAGATTTGTATCACTAATCATGTGATGGGATGCACCAGAATCAACAATTAATGGCTTAGTTATACTGCTAGCATTATGACACAGGTTCAAAGGTGATCTAAATGCACTTAGTTCATGATTCATCCTAGCATTTCTAGCAAAGGTGTACTCATGTCTAGCATTTTCATTGCTTTTAACTCTATCCATCCTAGCAATATCAGCAACACAAGGAGATGTTTCTATAATCTTAGCTATCATGGATGCACCAAAGGAGTACCCATGAGTGTTACCATTCTCCTTGAGCATTTTTATGAGAGCATCCATCTCGGATCTCCTGATGAAGTCTTGATCATTGCCACGGATGTTAGGAGCTCCTGAGTATGTCACCAGTGCCTTGCCATCACCCTCACGCCCCTCTCCTTCAGCTCCACGGCTAGATGATCCGGCTCCACTTGTTCCATCAGAAGCATAAGCTCTTGCCTCCTTTTCCTTCATGAACTTCGCTGGCTTCAGATGAGGATGTAGTATCCAGCACTGGATCTTCTTGTGTCCATGCTTCTTGCAGTGATCACAATTGCCATTGAACTTCCTATCCTCATACTTGCCGTGTGCTGCTTTGTTGGCTTGTGGTATCTCCTCATGATCAGTTCGCGCAGCATTGGCTAGAGACAAGTCTCCTTTACCACCAAACAAGCCAATGGAGCCTTGCTCCTTTTGTATCTGAGCACACGCATCCTCCAGGTCCGAAAGCTTCTCAGCCCTCAACATATGCTGAATCAACCCACTGTAGCTTGGATTCAATGTAAGCAACAACCCAAAGACCTTATCTTGCTCTCTCCTTTCATTTAGCAGCTCTGGATCAGTTGTGCTCGGCCTCAGCATCTCCAGCTCTGACCAGAGTGTCCGGAACCTCCCCAAATGCTTAGTGAACTCCATGTCCTCCTTGTTGAGTTGAGCTGAATATATATGTATGAAGAGCTAAGGAGTTGAAGAGGAAAGGAGATGAGGAAGCTTGAGAGAGTTTAGGGAGAGCATGGTACGGACGTCCGTACAAGGCCGTACAAGCCGTACAGTCCGTACCATCCAGCATCGACCAAGACTTACCTTGCATCAGCCAAGTAACACGGTAACTAAGGTAAAGGGAAGGAACTTACCTTGAGGCATCAGACCGTTTAGGGATAAGGTAGAGCGCGCCTTGACAGGCTGGAACAGCTGGAAAGGCAAGAGCATCTCGGTCCAAGATGCCAGATACTCCGCGCATGTGGAGAAGCTAATTGGCTAGTCCAAATGAGCTTATCCTCTCCTGATTGACCTCACATGCTTTAGTCTTCTCTTGATTTCGAAAACCCTTGTATGCTCTCTCTATATATTGTAACTCATCAACCCTAATGAAGATTATGCAGTTTGAGTCTCTCTAATCTCTTAGACACTATGCTTTTCTCTTAGACACTAAACGGCTCTATCTAGTCTCCTAATCTTTCACAAACTTCTCTTAATCACTTCCTAAACACTCTCTTTATTCTGTTTACTCTAAGGATCTCTTAATCTCATATGGTATCAGAGCCAGGTTCATTTGAATCTGGGGTTTTGATCTTTAGAGAGTTACAAGCTAAACGTCTTTGAAGCTACACGCGAGTAGTCTTGAAGGTGTTGAAGCTGTGGTCCGTTCTAGTTGAAGCTGTGCTACGTTCTGTTGGTTTGCGTGATTCTAGACTCAAGGTTGGTGTGTACGAAATCCAAGATCCAAGTTTTCAAGTCAAGCAAAGATGGAACATGGGATGAACATGAGGATGAAGGTAGCGGTTACTTTCAAAGGTAGCAACTACCTTGTGTGGTCTCGGATGGTGAAGACTGCTGTGGGAAGTAAGGGTTTGTGGGGGCACATCACAACAGGGGAGGCTCCGAAACTCATTACTCAGGGAGGAGATCAAGAAGAGGTCTCCAATGAAGCGGCTGTGGAGAAATGGCAACAAGAAGACATGCTGGTGATGACGGTTCTACACGCATCCTTGGACCCAGCTATCTTGGATGCCTACAGCTACTGTGAATCAGCCAAGGAGCTGTGGGACACGCTGAAGAAGGTGTATGGGAACACTTCCAACCTCAGCCGTGTGTTTGAAGTGAAGCTAGCGATCAACCGTCTTGCACAAGAGGACATGGAGTTCACTAAGCACTTGGGGAGGTTCAGGTCCTTATGGTCAGAGCTGGAGATGCTGAGGCCGAGCACAACTGATCCAGATCAGCTGAATGAGAGGCGCGAGCAAGACAAGGTCTTTGGGCTGCTTCTCACACTGAACCCGGCCTACACCCAGCTCATCCAGCACATGTTAAGGTCAGACAAGCTTCCGGACCTTGAGGAGGTGTGTGCACAAATCCAAAGGGAGCAGGGATCCATGGGTTTGTTTGGAGGTAAGGGGGAGCTCTCTCTTGCCAATCAAGCAGCTCATGAGGATTCAACCGAGGCTCCACAAGCAAACAAGGCATCTCACGGGAAGTACGAGGACAGGAAGTTCAATGGCAACTGTGATCATTGCAAGAAGCATGGTCATAAGAAGAGCCAATGCTGGATACTGCACCCACACCTCAAGCCGGCCAAGTTCATGAAGGAGCGTGAGGGAAGGGCAAATGTGACTGAAGGTTCAAGCGGAGCTGGCACCAGCAAGATCAGTGAAGTGGATGGGCTTGGAGGCAATGATGGGAATGGGAAGTCTCTGGTGGCTTACACAGGCGCCTCAAGCTCCCGCAGCAATGATGACTACATCAAGAGATCAGACCTTGATGCCCTCTTCAAAATGCTAAAGGAAAACGGTAACACTTACGGTTATTCCTTTGGAGCTTCTATGATTGCATATAAGGATGATCACTTGATTAGAGAACTAGTAGAACGGTTAGAAGCTAGGAATGAGTATAGGCATGCTTACATTGCTAGAACTGATAAGATGCATTCATCACTTAGTAATCTATGCCATAATGCTAAACGAGTAGGTAAACCATTGATTGTTGATTCTGGTGCATCACATCATATGATAAGTGATGAAAACTTGATTAAGGATATAGAACCTACACATGGGCATGTGATGATAGCAAATGGGGATAAGATACCCATTAGAGGAATAGGAAAGCTTAAGCTGTTTAACAAAGAATCTAGAGCTTTTTACATGCCTGAATTCACATCAAACCTATTATCAGTGAAGAAATGTACTAATGATTTACAATGCAATGTTATCTTTAGTCCTAATGATGTGAAGTTTCAGGATATTGAGAGCAGCAGGTTGATTGGGAAAGGGGTGACTAAGGGAGATCTCTATATGCTTGAAGAACTCACTTCTGTTCCTGATTATAGTTGCTCGTTTACTTCTGCTTCTTTGTTGAATAAAAATGCATTGTGGCATGCTAGAGTAGGACACCCTCATGTTAAAGCTTTGAACTTAATGGTACCAGGTGTTGTGTTTGAGAATAAGGATTGTGAAGCTTGCATTTTAGGCAAGCATTGTAGAACTGTGTTTCAAAAGTCTACTACTGTTTATGATAATTGCTTTGATCTAATTCATTCAGATGTATGGACTGCCCCTTGCTTATCTAGAGATAGTTATAAGTATTTTGTCACATTCATTGATGAAAAATCCAAATACACCTGGTTAACCTTAATTCAGACCAAAGATAGGGTACTTGATGCATTTAGGAATTTTCAAACTTATGTAACTAACCATTATCATGCTAAGATTAAAATTTTGAGATCAGATAATGGAGGAGAGTACACGAGTCATGCATTCAAGCAACACCTATCACAACATGGGATTCTACATCAAACAAGCTGTCCTTATACTCCACAGCAAAATGGAGTGGCTGAGAGGAAGAATAGGCATCTCATGGAAGTGGCAAGGTCACTTATGTTTCAGAGTAATGTTCCAAAGAGATTTTGGAGTGATGCGGTTGCCACTGCTTGTTACCTGATAAACAGAACTCCAACCAAAGTTCTGAATGAGAAGGCTCCATTTGAAGTTCTGAACAGGTACAAGCCAGCTCTTGATTACTTGCGAGTCTTTGGATGCCTATGCTTCGTCCTCAAACCAGGAGAGATGATCAACAAGCTAGAAGCAAGAAGCACTAAGGCTGTGTTCATAGGATACTCAGCTACACAGAAAGGATACAAATGCTATGATCCTATAGCAAGGAGAGTTCTTGTATCTAGAGATGTGAAGTTCTTGGAAGATAGAGGATACTATGAAGAAAAGAATCAAGAAGACCTGAAGGACTTAACATCAGACAAGGCCACCACCTTGCGGATCATTCTTGAAGGTCTTGGAATCAGTACATCCCAGGATCCGAGGAATCACGCAACTACACCTCCTGAAGTTGGTTCACCATCCCACCTTGATCATGAGGGAGGAGAGGAGCATGAGGAGCCTATGCAAGAGGCCAACCAAGATGAAGGAGGAGTAGAGAATGAAGGAGAAGAGAGCATAGGCTCGGATGGTCATGGACATGATCATGGTGTGACACAAACACCTTCTCAAGATGAAGTGGTAGAAGAACAACAGGAAGAAGAACCAGTTGTGCAGCCACTAAGAAGGAGTACAAGGATAAGGAAGGATCCTTCCAGTTGGGTAAACACGAGAGTGTACTACAATGCCCAAGCTGTGGAGCATCCTTCTCAAGCCGTGTGCTCCTTTGCTCAATATCCAGAAGCACATTGCGCGTTCATGGTAAACTTGGATGAGAATCACATCCCAAGAAGCTATGAAGAAGCAATGAAAGATAAAGAATGGAAGGAATCAGTTGGAGATGAGGCAGGAGCGATGATCAAGAATGATACATGGTATGAGAGTGAGTTACCAAAAGGGAAGAAGGCTGTGACTAGTAGATGGATATTCACAATCAAGTACAAAGCGGATGGAAAGGTTGAGAGGAAGAAGTCAAGACTAGTTGCAAGAGGGTTCACTCAAACTTATGGAGAAGATTACATAGAAACCTTTGCACCAGTAGCTAAACTCCACACAATCCGGATTGTACTAAGCTTGGCTGTGAATCTTGGATGGGGGTTATGGCAAATGGATGTGAAGAATGCGTTTCTACAAGGTGAACTTGAGGATGAAGTGTATATGCATCCACCTCCAGGCCTTGAACACTTAGTAAAGAGTGGGAATGTACTGAGATTGAAGAAAGCCATCTATGGACTGAAGCAATCACCAAGGGCTTGGTACAACAAGTTGAGCACTACTCTGAATGGCCGAGGCTTCAAGAAGTCTGAACTAGATCACACTCTCTTCACTCTCACGACTCCCTCAGGTATGATTGCTCTCCTTGTGTATGTTGATGATATCATTATCACAGGGAGTGATAAGGAAGGTATCATAGCAACCAAGGAGTTTCTTAAATCCATGTTTGAGATTAAAGACTTGGGAGAAATGAAATACTTCCTTGGAATTGAGATATGTAGATCCAAGGAAGGTTTGTTCATGTCCCAAAGGAAATATACACTTGATCTTTTGAAAGGTGCAGGTGCTTATGGAGGCAAGACAGCAAGGATGCCTATGGAGGATGGCTACAAAGTCCCACGAGAGGGGGAGATTGAAGACAGCAAACCTTATCAGGATCCTAAACTCTATAGAAAACTAGTTGGCAAATTGATTTATCTTACTATAACTAGACCTGACATCTGCTTTGCTGTGAATCAGGTGAGTCAACACATGCAAGTGCCTAAGGAACATCACTGGCACATGGTGGAGAGGATCTTGATGTATCTCAACGGCTCACCTGATCAAGGAGTATGGATGGGCTGCAATGGAAGCACTGAAGTGGTGGGATATTGTGATGCGGATTGGGCTGGTGATAGAGCAGACAGGAGATCAACCACAGGCTATTGCACATTCATTGGAGGCAACTTGGTGACTTGGAAGAGCAAGAAGCAGAAGGTAGTGTCATGTTCAAGTGCAGAAGCCGAGTATAGAGCCATGCTGAAGCTCACCAACGAGTTGGTATGGATCAAAGGCATCTTGAAGCACTTGGAGATCGATCAAGCAACTCCAATGACAATGCATTGTGACAATCAAGCTGCCATCCACATTGCATCCAACTCGGTGTTTCATGAGAGGACCAAGCACATTGAAGTTGATTGTCACAAGGTGAGGCAGATGATTGTGCTAGGGGTGATCTTGCCATGTTACACAAGGAGTGAAGATCAGCTAGCGGATGTGTTCACCAAGGCTGCAAGACAGAAGACAATGGAGTCCATTCACATCAGGTTGGGCCTCATTGATCTTGGGAAGAGAAGGAGCTAATCCCCTTAGCTGCAAGGTCTTTACTCTTTTTCCCTCATCAAAGTTTTATCCCATTGGGTTTTCTTTGGTGAGGTTTTTAATGAGGAAGATCTTGTGGCTGTCCAAGCTTAGACTTATACAAAGCTAAGCTTGAGGGGGAGTGTTGAGTTGAGCTGAATATATATGTATGAAGAGCTAAGGAGTTGAAGAGGAAAGGAGATGAGGAAGCTTGAGAGAGTTTAGGGAGAGCATGGTACGGACGTCCGTACAAGGCCGTACAAGCCGTACAGTCCGTACCATCCAGCATCGACCAAGACTTACCTTGCATCAGCCAAGTAACACGGTAACTAAGGTAAAGGGAAGGAACTTACCTTGAGGCATCAGACCGTTTAGGGATAAGGTAGAGCGCGCCTTGACAGGCTGGAACAGCTGGAAAGGCAAGAGCATCTCGGTCCAAGATGCCAGATACTCCGCGCATGTGGAGAAGCTAATTGGCTAGTCCAAATGAGCTTATCCTCTCCTGATTGACCTCACATGCTTTAGTCTTCTCTTGATTTCGAAAACCCTTGTATGCTCTCTCTATATATTGTAACTCATCAACCCTAATGAAGATTATGCAGTTTGAGTCTCTCTAATCTCTTAGACACTATGCTTTTCTCTTAGACACTAAACGGCTCTATCTAGTCTCCTAATCTTTCACAAACTTCTCTTAATCACTTCCTAAACACTCTCTTTATTCTGTTTACTCTAAGGATCTCTTAATCTCATACTCCTGAGTTAGATCATTCAAATCTTTCTTCACTTCAAAGACCCGGCTGAGGTTAGAGGTGTTTCCATACACCTTCTTCAATGTTTCCCCCAGCTCCTTGGCTGTCTCACAATAGCTGTAAGCATCTAGAATGGCTGGCTCCAACGAGCTATGAAGAGCAGACATCACCATCATGTCCTCTTGTTGCCACTTCTCAGCTTCAGCTTCCGAGACACTCTCCTTGTCTCCTCCTTGAGTAATGAGCTTTGGAGCCTCACCAGATGTGATGTGCTTCCATAAACCCTTACTTCCCACAGCAGTCTTCACCATCCTAGACCATACTAGGTAGTTACTGCCCTTGAAAGTTACCGCAACCTTCATCTTGGAACCACTCTCCATCTTCAACAGTTTCACTTCAATAACTTGTAAAAGACTTGATCTTGAGACTTAGAACTACAACACCAGCTCAAACCCTTCCGTGCCTTGTCTTTACTCTTCAAAGAACCCTCAAAAAGCTAGATAAGACTTCCGGAATGAAGATGTAGCTCCCGGGATGCAGCTTCTTCCAAGAACACACACACCACTCTCACTTGATCTCTCAAAGTTTCAAGTTTGAATCTTCAAGAGAAAAACGCCAAGAACTCAGATTGAAATCAACCTGGCTCTGATACCATGAGAGTTTTGAGTAAAGTAAAAGATAATCTGAGTTTAGATAGGAATAGAGAAGAGATTAGAGTAGATTTGAGAGATTAAGAGACTAATGGAGAATCATTGTGAAAAGTATATAGAGATTGATTTGTTTAGAACTGTCTAACTTTCATTAATGAGATTGAGATACAATATATAGTAAGTAGAAGACACTAGGGTTTCATTACACAAGCATGTGAGGTCAAAGCATAAGAGGAGCGCCCATTTGAAAGCGTCCAATGGGAGCATCCGCGTGTGTGAGGCATCTTTTGCTTTATGCCTTATCCTTCCAGTCCATGACAGTCTGTCACACGCTCCTTCTCCCTTCCTTATCCACTCTCAACGGTCTGATCACTTTGCCTAAGTGATCAAAGCTTCTTCCCATCATACAAAGTTACTCGGGTAACTTTGTTTCACCATGACAGAGTTACCTCCTCCCTTTGTATGGCCTAGTACGGATGCTGTACGGCCTTGTACGGATGGCTCGTCCATGCTATGCCTTAACTCCCCAAGCTCAACTAGTTCCCATAAGTCTTCCTTCCTTATATCCTCATCTCATCTCAACACGCAAGTTGATCCTCACTCCTCGTATAGCATGGCAGGATTACTCCCAAGACAATCATCTGCCTCACCTTGTGACAATCAACTTCAATGTGCTTGGTTCTCTCATGGAAGACTGAGTTGGTTGCAATGTGTATAGCCGCTTGATTATCACAGTGCATAGTCATTGGAGTCACTTGCTCTATCTCCAAATGCTTCAAGATCCCTTTAATCCATACCAACTCATTTGTAAGCTTCAGCATTGCTCTATACTCAGCTTCAGCACTTGAACACGATACCACCTTCTGCTTCTTGCTCTTCCAAGTCACCAAGTTGTTGAACTGAAGAGAAGATGGAGCTTGTACATTAGTAGGACAAGCTCCAGAAGATGTTCAGAAGAGTTCTTATTAGCTTCAGAAGTGTCTAGAAGCGGCTATCATGGTGAAGTTAAGTCCAGGAGGGACTTAGAATGATCTTGTGAAGACATTGGAGGAGTTAAGGAAAGAATGGTTGATAGTGCAATGTTAGGGTCGATGGTACGGCTGGCCATACGGACAGTACGGACAGGAAAGACCCGAAACCCTTTCTATCAACCTTTGAGGAGATTTTGAGATGTGCAATGTCAGGGTACAAAGTGTACGGTCCAAACATAATCCGTACACTCCCATGGAGAAACCTTGGACGCCAAGTCATGAAGAAACATGGTTGAACGTTATTCACAAAGAAAGGATCCAAATGGCATCTTATCTTGCCTTGGAAAGCATCAGGCAAGATGCTCTTGCTACTGTCCGTTTATGGATAAGGTGTGGTCCCCTATTGGCTTATTCAGTCCACAAGAACAGCTCATGACAGCCTGTAAAGGACAGACACACCCAAGACTCCCATTGGCCAAGCATGTGATGATTCTGGTCCATAGAATTCAAAATAGGCACTCCTCCTTAGTTTGACTTCACATGCTTGTGGTTTCTGATGTGAAAACCCTAGTAGCTCGTGACCTTTCATATTTAAGCTCCTTATTGTCAATTGTAAACATTTTCAAGAGAGTAAGGGGGATTTCCCCTTCTCCTTCATAGTCTTTGGTTACTTTGAATCTCTCAATCTCTATTCTTTTGATTACTCTGTTCTGGTTACTTAATCTCATACTCTCAGTCCCTTATTCTCACTCAATCTCCCATAATCTCTCTTATACTTCCATTCACTAAATCTCACCTCCATTAGTCTCTCTTCACTATTTCAAGTTCTCTCTAGCCCTTGTGAGTTTGTTCAACACTTATACAGCCTGAGACTCTGTAAATCTTATATGGTATCAGAGCCAGGTTCATCAGAACCTGGTAGAAGCTTCCGCATATCCATTACAAGCTCATCCTCATCTCAAATCCAAGCCTTTGAAGATCTGTCAAAACCGGCTACATCTCTTCAAGAAGAAGCAGACCAAAGCCATGGCGTTCTCTCATGGTCTCTCCACCTTTCTCCTGTCCATTAAACGCGTGCCTCACCTCCTGGTTAAGATGAAACCTCTCAAGGAGAGAGCTTTCCCTTTGCTCATGGAGTTGGCGACTTGGAAACATGAAGAAAGGAGTGGTCTTTACAGTTTGAGATACAAGAAGGTGGTCATAAAGACAAGGAGGAGCTGTTAGGTGGCGAGTCTACATCTCCATTCCATCAAAATGTCATGACCTGGTGCCTAGGAGGTTCAAGGAATTAGCACAGATTCCTTGGGTGTAAGCCAATCCTTTTCCCTTCTTGATATGAGCTTGTATTATTGCTTGGTGGTAGTTGAGTGTTGTTATTGGATCGTTGGGTTGATTGAACTTTTTGCTAGATGGTATTGTCTAGTTACTGTCCCAGGATGCTTTATGAGACTTGTTTGGTGTTCTTGATGATATATGCCATGCCGTGAGTCTTGAATGTGTTGCTAGGATGCTAGATGGTATTGTCTCATCCGCTGGTTGCATTCATGATGTCTAAAACTGTTGTTAAGGTGTTTTGCATTATCATTTTGTTGCTGCCTTAAGATTGAAACATCTAGATTAATGTCTAAGATGGTGGTTAAGGTGGTTAACTATTATTGCCTAAATACTATGGGTTTAATCATTGATCATACATAAGTATTTAGAGAATGTGCTTGCATAGATTAGGACTTGATATTATCATGATTCTGTCTGCTGCATTGACTTGCGTATTTCCATAGCTCAAATCACCATGAATATGTTGTAGGAATGAGTAGAATGTCTCAACTGATTACATCATGATTGATAAGCTATTTTGCATATATAAGCATGTCTCATACTGTCTAAGTTCAATCCTATTATTGTCTGATCTCTTCTTGCATTCATAAATAGAAACTGATTAAGGTTATTGCATATTGTCATCTTGTTGCTGCCTTAGGTTGATACACTTAGATTCAAATCTAAAATGAAGTTAAGGCAGAAGTTAATGCCTAAGTAGCTCGTCTTGAATCTGATTTGATCTTGCTTGTACTTAGAGAGATTGCTTGCAAAGATGTGAACTTGATAATGCTTGTTTCAATCTGTTGCATAGCTTGTTACATTGGAAATCAAACTTGATATTGGTCAAGGATTGATTCCAATGCTTGTGTCTTATCTTTGCTGGAGTTTGAGTGATGTTTCAGGTTCACATGATGTGCTCTTTGTTCATCATCAATCTTAGTAAAAGAGGAAGACTTTACCCATTGGGAATGGTCGCTGGGGTGTATGTGGATACACAAGGCGAATGGTCATCACCTAAGTCTGGAGGAGACTGGTGACCAGAAGGCATTGGAGATAAAGGGAAGGGTTGATCAGTGGATGAAGCGCAATCCATGAGATGTTGCGCTCCTGATCTTAAGGCTCATTGAGGCTCACTTCAAGCTTGGACCCATACTCAATCCAAGCTTGAGGAGCAAAGTGAGCCACCTGATGATCCTGTTGCTCAATGACTTGTATTACTCAAGGTCATTACAAGCTGATCATGGAGTGATTCAGCCGAAGTAGAGGGAAGAAGAAGGTCACTCAACAAGGCGTGTGAGGTGCTTGGAGAGTTGGCTGAGGTATCTCCTCAATGGAATGATGATGTGGTGGAGGTTCAAGCATCAAGTCCAAAGGAGATGGAGGTGCTTTCCACAAGACTTATCATGGAGCTATCATGCGCTCACCATCAAGCTTAGACCTTCCCTATACTTGGTCTCAAGCCTGAAGAGGAGTGTGGATGAGCTTGCATGATAAGAGAAGGAGCTGTTAAGCTCAGCAAGTGAGGGATTCAAGTGGTGTGTGAAGAGCAGCCACCCCTCACCATTTATACAAGGGAGTAAACCTGATCTTTATCTCTTTCTATACAATCATGATAGGTTTATCTCTTGAAATTGTCTTGCATCAATTAGGTGCTGTCTAAGTTATTGCATTCATGCATTGAACTGTCAGATTGATCATGCATTGTTACCCTTGTCTAGATTGTGCTTGTTCTTGATCTTTTGTTTGCCTGTTTAGAATTAATATTTTGTTGAGGCATTGGTGATCAAACAAGATGTGTGATCTTGCTTTGGTCCCAATAGGATGATTTAATTGTGCATTGAGTTGTGGTGGTTTTAGGTACACAAGCAGTGATACAAGTAACTCACCAACAACCAAGAATGTAAAGACAAAGGTCCTTTGCCATTGCATATCATCACTAGGACATGTCAGTCCCCAATCTACAGGAAGTGTAGTGTGATTGATTATGCAATGAGAGATGGCTATTGCATAATACCATTAGGACATGTCTAGTCCTTAGTCTACAGGAAGTGTAGCATGGGACATTATGCAATAAGAAGTGTAACTTGTGAGACTCTTTATGGTGATTCAAACACCCTAGTTCCTGGTATAAGGAAGAGAGCAGCTCACAAGACCGAGACCATCACCACAGTCTGTTGAGACCGTGGTCTAAGGCCATGAAAGTGCTTACACCCACACAAGCTTAGTTCCAAATCAAAGTCTCGGAAACTAAGCTTGAGGGGGGAATGTTAAATAAGCAAGGTTCATGGCCTGATAGGTCTTTGCAAAGGCTTCTAAGAAGAACCATCAACCGGGCCAAGTCAGTGGCGTATCTAGGCAAGAGGCTGTTCAGAGCAGTCTTGGCAAGTGAGGAGGAAGGCTCTCCATCAATGCGGCTTCAATGAGAGGTGGCTGAGGAGAAGCTGATAAACCCATTTAGTCATCCAACAAGTTGATGGTGCCAAGAAGATGATGCATTGGCCGAGTGGGAAACTCACCAAAAATAAAAAGGGAAGTCTACTTATCATGTTACTCAAGATGATAGACTTATCTCCTTAAAATTCATTGAATTAATGCAGCTTAGTCTGAAAAGATAAGCCTATGTACTTGGATTTCTCTCCTAAAGAACTGAGGCACTGCGTTCATATTGTTGAATCAGGTAGTTTTGATCTTGATAAGCAACCTTTAGGAGATAGATGTGATACCTACAGAGACTACTTGAGGGAGGATCAAGTGGAGAGTCAAGCTGTATCAGTCCCTAAGATGAGCCGGTACAAGGGAATGTGTACAAGTGGAGGATGCGTATGCTCATAGAAAGCTCCTCACCAAAACAAAAAGGGAAGTATCCCTTAGTCTCTTTCAGTTCAATTCATTCTTCTCTTAAGTGCTTAAGCTTGAGAAAGTTACTAGAAATGAATTGATTGAACTGTGATTATACTGAAAAAGATTGATTGAATTGTGTGCATCAATTGTGATGCAGGATATTCAAATTCTTGGTTCTTGATAAGTACTGATGCACCTTTGGGATAATGTATCAGGTACCATTGCTTGGGCCTCACTGAAGTGTTCCTGGTCGTTCCCTAGCTTCTCTAAGATGGCTGTGAAGTCAGTTGAGAGGGGGAGACTTCAAACTGGTTCCATGAAGAGGTGAAGCTGAAGTGTGAAGTGTGTGCAAAGCTGTAAAGAGTTGCTGCACCTATTAGGCCGTGATCCAGAGCTTCTTGTGTCCAACCACATTGGTTCTAAGGCACAAGAGCTCACTGGCCAATCCCTAGGCTTTGGAGAGCTCTACTCTTTTTCCCTTGCAAGGTTTTGTCCCAATGGGTTTTCCTTGTAAGGTTTTTAATGAGGGAGACTCTTCAGGATTCCAAGCTTGACTTAGGATCTCCTAGAGTCAAGCTTGAGGGGGAGTGTTGAACTGAAGAGAAGATGGAGCTTGTACATTAGTAGGACAAGCTCCAGAAGATGTTCAGAAGAGTTCTTATTAGCTTCAGAAGTGTCTAGAAGCGGCTATCATAGTGAAGTTAAGTCCAGGAGGGACTTAGAATGATCTTGTGAAGACATTGGAGGAGTTAAGGAAAGAATGGTTGATAATGCAATGTTAGGGTCGATGGTACGGCTGGCCATACGGACAGTACGGACAGGAAAGACCCGAAACACTTTCTATCAACCTTTGAGGAGATTTTGAGATGTGCAATGTCAGGGTACAAAGTGTACGGTCCAAACATAATCCGTACACTCCCATGGAGAAACCTTGGACGCCAAGTCATGAAGAAACATGGTTGAACGTTATTCACAAAGAAAGGATCCAAATGGCATCTTATCTTGCCTTGGAAAGCATCAGGCAAGATGCTCTTGCTACTGTCCGTTTATGGATAAGGTGTGGTCCCCTATTGGCTTATTCAGTCCACAAGAACAGCTCATGACAGCCTGTAAAGGACAGACACACCCAAGACTCCCATTGGCCAAGCATGTGATGATTCTGGTCCATAGAATTCAAAATAGGCACTCCTCCTTAGTTTGACTTCACATGCTTGTGGTTTCTGATGTGAAAACCCTAGTAGCTCGTGACCTTTCATATTTAAGCTCCTTATTGTCAATTGTAAACATTTTCAAGAGAGTAAGGGGGATTTCCCCTTCTCCTTCATAGTCTTTGGTTACTTTGAATCTCTCAATCTCTATTCTTTTGATTACTCTGTTCTGGTTACTTAATCTCATACTCTCAGTCCCTTATTCTCACTCAATCTCCCATAATCTCTCTTATACTTCCATTCACTAAATCTCACCTCCATTAGTCTCTCTTCACCATTTCAAGTTCTCTCTAGCCCTTGTGAGTTTGTTCAACACTTATACAGCCTGAGACTCTGTAAATCTTATACAAGTTGCCTCCAATGAATGTACAATAGCCGGTGGTTGATCTT
The DNA here is from genome assembly GCF_020379485.1 of Brassica napus. Lineage (NCBI taxonomy): Eukaryota > Viridiplantae > Streptophyta > Magnoliopsida > Brassicales > Brassicaceae > Brassica > Brassica napus. The sequence goes on along the minus strand of NW_026014499.1, from coordinate 123,508 downwards.
CTGTCTGCTCTATCTCCAGCCCAATCAGCGTCACAATATCCCACCAGTTCAGTACTCTTGTTGCATCCCATCCATACTCCAAGGCTTGATGTCCCGTTCAGATACAAGAGAAGTCTCTCCACCATGCGCCAGTGATGTTCCTTTGGGACTTGCATATGCTGGCTCACTTGATTCACAGCAAAGCATATGTCTGGTCTTGTGATAGTGAGATATATGAGCTTCCCTACCAGCTTCCTGTATAGCTTTGGATCATGAAAGGCCTTGCTATCTTCAACCTCCCCCTCACGTGGAATCTTGTATCCATCTTCAAGGGGCATCTTTGCTGTCTTATCTCCTTGTATACCTGCATCTTTCAAAAGATCAAGTGTATACTTCCTTTGGGAAATGAACAATCCTTCCTTAGATCTACACAACTCAATTCCAAGGAAGTATTTCATTTCTCCTAAGTCTTTGATTTCAAATACAGATTTCAAAAACTCCTTTGTGGCTTTTATACCAGCCTTATCACTACCTGTTATTATAATGTCATCAACATATACAAGTAGGCAAATGATACCTGAGGGTGTAGTGAGAGTGAATAGAGTGTGATCTAGTTCAGACTTCTTGAACCCCCGTCCGTTTAAGGTAGTGCTCAATTTGTTGTACCATTCTCTAGGAGATTGCTTCAATCCATAGATAGCCTTCTTGAGTCTCAATACATTTCCAGGTTTCACAAGATGCTCTAGGCCTGGTGGTGGATGCATATATACTTCATCCTCTAGCTCTCCTTGAAGAAAGGCATTCTTCACATCCATCTGCCAAAGCTCCCACTCAAGGTTCACAGCAAGAGACAATACAATCCTTATAGTATGTAGCTTGGAAACAGGAGCAAAGGTATCAATGTAGTCTTCCCCATATGTTTGAGTGTATCCTCTAGCCACCAATCTTGTCTTCTTCCTCTCAATGGTTCCATCAGGTAGATACTTGATAGTGAATATCCACTTGCTTGTTACAGCCTTCTTCTCTTTTGGCAACTCACTTTCAAACCAAGTATCATTCTTTATCATAGCATTAGCTTCATCACCCACTGATTCTTTCCAATCTTCATGTAGCATTTCTTCTTCATATGATCTTGGTACACTACTTCCATCTAAGCTTGTAATGAAAGCGCAATGTTCCTTTGGGTAACTAACAAAAGAACACACAGCCTGAGAGGGATGCTTCACAGCCTGAGCATTGTAGTACACTCTCGTGTTTACCCAGTTGGAAACATCCTTCTTCAACCGTGTGCTTCTCCTTAATGGAACTGGTTCCACCTCCACCACCGTAGGCTGAACTGCTTCCCCTTCTACTTCATCTGGTTCCACTTCTTGAATGACTTCTTCCTCGCTTTGTATCACACCTTGACCATGACTATCTGAGTCTTGATCTTCATGATCTTCAGGCTCAGTCTCATTTCCCCCTTCATGATCATGGTGTGATGGTTCTTCAGCTTCATTCTCCTTGGTTGGTTGCTGATCCTGGGACATGTTGATTCCAAGTCCTTCTAGTACACGCCTAAGACTTGTAGCTCTATCAGATGGTTGAGACAAATCTTCAAGATCTTCCCACTTTCTATCTCCATAAAAGCTCTTATCCTCCAAGAACTTAACATCTCTAGACACAAGAACTCTCCTGGCTTCTGAATCATAGCATTTATATCCCTTTTGTGATGTTGAGTAGCCAATGAACATGGCTCTTGTGCTCTTTGCTTCTAGCTTATTCCTTAGCTCCCTGGGTACGAGTACAAAGCACACACATCCAAAGACTCTTAAGTGATCCAGCACAGGTTTGTTTCTGTTTAGAACTTCATAAGGTGCCTGATCCTCCAAGATCTTGGTTGGTATCCTATTGATCAGATAACAAGCCGAGATCACAGCATCACTCCAGAATCTTTTAGGCATACTTGTGTGAAACATCATAGACCTTGCCACCTCCATTAGGTGTCTATTCTTTCTCTCGGCTACACCATTCTGTTGAGGAGTGTATGGACAACTTGTCTGATGTAGAATCCCATGGTGAGCTAGATGACTCTTGAAAGCATTACCAGTATATTCTCCACCATTTTCAGACCTGAAAATCTTAATCTTGGCATTATACTGGTTAGATATATAAGCTTGGAAGTTTTTAAATGCATCAAGAACCCTATCCTTTGTTTTAATGAGTGTTATCCAGGTGTACTTAGATTTTTCATCTATAAATGTGACAAAGTACTTGTAATTATCTCTAGATAAGCAGGGAGCAGTCCATACATCAGAGTGAACAAGATCAAAACACTTAACATAGATAGTAGTAGATCTTTTAAACACAGTCTTACAATGTTTTCCCAAAATACAAGCCTCACAATCATTATTTTTAAACATGACACCTGGTAACATTAAGCTTAAGGCTCTAACATGTGGATGTCCTAGCCTAGAATGCCATAATGCACCTTTACTTAAAACAGAACTCAGCAAACAACTAGAAATGGGATTAATATCTTCAAGTACATAAAGATCTCCCTTGGTTACTCCTTGTCCAATCAACTTATTGCTCTCAATATCCTGAAATGTCACATTGTTAGGACTAAAGATAACATTGCATTGTAGATCATTGGTACATCTTTTAACAGATAAGAGATTAGAAGTGAAATCAGGCATGTAAAATGCTTTAGAGTTCTTATCAAATAGCTTTAAGTCTCCTACACCTTTAATGGGAATTCTATCTCCATTTGCAATCATTACATGTCCATGAGCAGGTTCTATGTTTTTAATCAAGCTATCATCACTGATCATGTGATGAGATGCACCAGAGTCAACAATCAATGGTTTTATGCCTCTAGCTAGATGAGTTCTAGGTGATTCATTTCTCAGTTTTAATTCCTCAATGATATCTATCAACCTATTCTCATTCCTAGGCATCATATGAGCAGTGTAAGAATAACCAAGAGTGTTTCCGAATGTACCAGACTCCTTAAGAGCTTTGATGAGGGCATCAATGTCAGATTTGCGAATCACTTCATGCTCCAAACTCTTTGCGGCCGTGTAGTGAGTTGCCATTGCCTTTCCTGCGCTTTCACCCACTTGTGCACTTGAGCCTGCTCCTGATGGACCGGACTCACTTGCTTCAGTAGACAGGTTAGCTCTGGCTTCTCGGTCTTTGTTGAATTTGGCCGGCTTGAGATGGGGGTGAAGGATCCAGCATTGGCTCCTCTTGTGTCCCAACTTCTTGCAGTGATCACAATTGCCTCCAAACCTCCTCTCATCACCATACTTCCTCTCATCAGTCTTGTATGCTGCACGGTTAGCTTGTGCTCCTTCCTCAGCCTTGTTGGCTAGAGCTAAGTCTCCCTTGCTTCCAAAGAGACCAAGTTAAACACTTTTGTGTTTTAAGAGTATGATTCAAACAATCAGAGATAATCAGATCAAGATATCAAAGAGATTAAGAGATTTTAGAGAATAGAGAGAGAGAGGCTCAAAACTCCATTAATTAATATCTGATGAGGTTTACAAGTATTAATAGAGAGAGCAACAAGGGTTTTCGAAATGTATAAGCATGTGAAGTCAATGGACAGGCTGGAACTCCTTTTGAATCACTTGGCTGTGCTTTCTCACATGCTTGTGTTGAGAAGAGGTGATACATTGATAGAGGAAGAGTATTGGGGCAGATAGTAACTTTGGAGTTTTACCACAGTAACTTCGGTTTGACTGTGGTAACTAAGTTAAAAGCTTAGGAAGTTACTTTGCATCCCTTTGGAGAGTGGATCACGCCCAAGAGGAAGTCTGGATAAGGAAGGAGTAGTTTGGATAAGGTCTGGTCATAGCTGGAAAGGTAAAGCACCTTTACAGCCTGTCCAAGCATGTGAAGCATCTTTACAGCCTATCCCTTGACTTCACATGCTTATGATTTCGAAATCCTCTTTGTATTATCCTTATCTCTTCATATATAACTTGTATCTGAGACATTAAATTAATTAATGGAGTTTTGAGTATTCTCTCTATTCTCTCTCTACTTATTCTCTTAATCTCTTTAATCTTACACAAAACAATCTGATTGTTCTTAAACACACTCTAATACACAAAAGTGTATATGGTATCAGAGCCAGGTTACTAAAAGGGTGGAAGTGTGTTATTCATGTTCTTAAAAAATCTGGTTTTGTGTTCTTGAGCTGTTCTTGATGTTCTTGAGTGTTCTTGGTGGTTTTGAGCTCTGTTCTTCATTTGCTGGGTTTTATTGAGGACATCTGATGGAGTCAAACGTGAGCAGAGAGATGAAGACAAGATCAAGTTATCAAGTGAAGAAAGGGAGAGAAAACAAGTGGATCTGGTCAGATTGGGTAGAGACAGCTTTGGAAAGCTGTGGGATTTGGAGTAATCATGTAAAGGAAGAGCCTTTAAAGGTGAGAGCTGCTGAGAAAGATCAGACAGCAAGTTTGAAGGAGATTCAAGTAAAGGTAGAACCTTTAAAGGAGGTAGCTGCTGGAGAAGGTCAGACAGCAAGGTTGGAGGGTCATGAAGCCAAGGGCGTGATCTATAGTCTAAGACAAAGGAAGGACGAGTTGTATCAGCTTGTGGGGAGGCTGAGAGAAGTAGAATCAGAGTTGGGTATGGTGAAAACTCATACAGGAAGTGTTGAGATGAGGAGTTGATATGAAGGCTTAGAGAGGCTTGGGTAATGAAAGGGATGAGGAGATGAAGCTCAGGTTGAAGTGAGAGACGCATTGGGAGAATGGTACGGACGGTACAAACCGTACGGATCAGTTCAACCAAGATCACTTGGGTCTCGACCTTTCTTCACATTCTGAAGTGGTGCAAACTTAGGGTGAAGTGTACGGAGTTACCATGTCCGTACCATCTGAAGTTACCACGGTAAATAGGAGGTTGAACAACAAGAAGGAGGGAAAGGCCAAAGACACTTATGCAAAGGGAAGGTCACAGCCAAAGAAAGGAGATGACCGTTTATGGATAAGAGGAGGCGCGGCTTTACAGCTGGGACAGGCTGTAAAGGTGTTTGGCATCTGATCCAAGATGCCAAAGGGATCAAACGTGTGATGGCCCCTATTGGACGGATTCAAAACCAGCCAGCCCTTACCATTTGACTTCACATGCTTGAGCTGCCTTAACCCATTTCGAAAACCCTATGTCCTCTAAGTATAAATATGTAATCTTCTCATTAATAAGAGATCAGACAGTTCTATCCAATTGATTACTCTACTTGTTCCATAATGATTCCTCATTAGTCATCTAATCACATAATCATCTCCTTACTCATCCTAAATCATTCTACTCTTTCACATACAAACTCAGATTATCTAAAACTTATATGGTATCAGAGCCAGGTTCTAAAGAATCTGAGTTCTTATTTTGAGACACTGAAGAACAGAGTTGAAGCTTTGAAGCCATCCGAGGAAGATCAAAGCTCAAGGGTGTTCATTTGGAGTGTGCGCGAGTTCTAAACAAGTTAAGGTCCATCCATACAAGAGTCATCCGTTCAAAGCTCCATCCCTCTCAAGTTTTTGAAGTTAAGCTGTGATAAGATGGAGAACATGAAGATGAAAGTGGCGATTACCTTCAAGGGAAGCAACTACTTGGTTTGGTCCCGGCTGGTGAAGACAACCATTGGGAGTAAGGGCTTGTGGAGTCATATCACAACCGGTGAAGCTCCAAAGCTCATTACTCAGGAAGAAGACCAAGAGGGGGTCTCAGTTGATGCTGTAGATAAGTGGCAGCAGGAAGACATGGTAGTGATGTCGGTTCTTCATGGGTCGTTGGAGCCAGCGATATTGGAGGCATACAGCTACTGTGAGTCAGCCAAGGAGCTGTGGGACACCTTGAAGAAGGTGTATGGGAACATTTCGAACCTGAGCCGTGTCTTTGAGGTAAAGCAAGCTATCAACAACCTTGCACAAGAAGACATGGAGTTCACCAAGCATTTGGGAAGATTCAGGGCGTTGTGGTCAGAGCTAGAGATGTTGAGGCCAAGTACAACTGATCCAGATCAGTTGAATGAGAGGCGGGAGCAAGACAAGGTGTTTGGCTTGCTGCTCACACTAAACCCGGCCTACAACAGTCTCATCAAGCACATGTTAAGAGCTGATAAGCTACCTGACCTAGAGGACGTGTGTTCACAGATTCAAAAAGAACAAGGCTCCATTGGGCTGTTTGGAGGCAAAGGAGAGCTCACATTGGCGAATCATGCGTCCCAAGTGGATCAGACTGAAGCTCCTCAAGCTAACAAGGCGGCTCATGGCAAGTATGAAGACAAGAGGTTCAATGGGAATTGTGATCACTGCAAGAAGCATGGACACAAGAAGAGTCAATGCTGGATACTCCACCCTCACTTAAAGCCGGCTAAGTTCTTAAAGGAGAAGGAAGCAAGAGCACACATGACTGAGAGCTCTATGGGTGCTGGCTCCTCAAGCAGGACAAGTGAAGGAGAAGTGCGTGAGGTGGGTGATGGAAAGTCGCTGGTGGCGTACACTGGAGGTTCAAACAGCAATGACTACATCCGGCGCTCAGACATGGATGCTCTCATCAAGATGCTCAAGGAAAATGGTAACAAAAGTAGTATCAACCTTGGTTATTCATTTGGTGCATCTATGATTAAGAGTGTGTCTGATTGTGTTGAGAACGAACCTAGACTTGATAGGACTGAAAGTATACTCAAGAGTATAGGAAATGGATATAAACCAGCTAGTATTCTCTGTCAAGCTCATATTGCTAGAAACATGTCTAAAGCATTAATAGTTGATTCTGGTGCATCTCATCACATGATAAGTGACACTAGATTGATTAAGGACATTCAACCTGCAAATGGACATGTTATGATTGCTAATGGTGATAAGATTCCCATAAAAGGAATAGGAAAACTTAAGTTGTTTGAAAAAGAATCTAAAGCCTTCTATATGCCTGAATTTACATCTAATCTATTGTCAGTTAAGAGATGCACTACTGACTTGCAATGTAATGTTATATTCAGTCCTAATGATGTGAAGTTTCAGGATATTGAGAGCAGCAAGATGATTGGGAAAGGAGTTACTAAAGGAGACCTTTATTTACTTGAAGATCTTACTCCTGTTCCTAGTCATTGTTGTTCATTTACATTTGCTTCTGATTCTGTCTCTAGTTTGAATAAGAATGCATTGTGGCATGCTAGACTAGGTCACCCTCATGCTAAACCTTTGAACTTAATGGTACCAGGTGTTATTTATGAGAATAAAGATTGTGAAGCTTGTATCTTAGGCAAGCATTGTAAAAATGTGTTTCCAAAATCTTCAACAGTTTATGAAAATTGCTTTGATTTGATTCATTCTGATGTGTGGACTGCACCTTGTTTGTCAAGGGATAATTATAAATACTTTGTCACATTCATTGATGAAAAATCTAAATACACCTGGTTAACCTTAATTCAAACCAAAGATAGGGTACTTGATGCATTTAAAAACTTTCAAGCTTATGTGACTAACCATTATCATGCAAAGATTAAAATTTTTAGATCAGATAATGGAGGAGAGTATACAAGCTTGGCATTCAAGCAGCACCTAGCTCAGCATGGAGTACTTCATCAAACTAGTTGCCCATATACTCCTCAGCAAAATGGTGTGGCTGAGAGAAAGAACAGGCATCTAATGGAAGTGGCAAGGTCTCTCATGCTTCAAGCAAATGTTCCCAAGAAGTTTTGGAGTGATGCTGTCTCCACAGCATGTTATCTGATCAACAGGACCCCTACCAAAGTCTTGGATGAACACGCTCCATTTGAGGTATTGAACAAACACAAGCCGGTTCTAGATTACTTGAGAGTCTTTGGATGCTTGTGTTATGTGTTGATCCCGGGAGAGCTGCGCAACAAGCTTGAAGCTAGAAGCACCAAAGCCATGTTTATTGGATACTCAACCACTCAAAAGGGTTATAGATGTTATGATCCTGTCACAAGAAGAGTACTTACATCTAGAGATGTAAAGTTCATTGAATCCCGTGGGTATTATGATGAGAAGAATCAGGAAGACTTGAAGGATCTCACCTCAGATAAGGCTGGGGTGTTAAGGATTATCCTAGAGGGGCTAGGGATCAAGATGTCCCAGGATCAGAACTCTGGTCAAAGGGGACAACATGGAGACTCTCACCATGATCGTGAGGGGGGAAATGAGCCTGAAGTTCAAGAAAGTGGCCAAGAAGGAGCCGGCTTGAATGAGGAAGGAATGGAGACAAGTTTAGGCCGAGATAGAGCCGGCTTGGATCAGGAACAAAGGGAGATGAGTTCAGGCTCTCACAATCAAGGTGAGCAGGAACAAAGAGAAGTAGAAGCATCAGTTGAGGATGTAGAAGAAGAACCGGATGTTCAAGAGCAAGTTGTGAGAGTTCAACAGCCAGAACTGAGGAGAAGCACAAGAGTGAGGAAGGATCCTTCCTCTTGGGTAAACACGAGAGTGTACTACAATGCCCAAGCAGTGGAGCATCCTTCTCAAGCTGTGTGCTCCTTTGCTCAATATCCTAAAGCACATTGCGCATTTATGGTAAATCTGGATGAGGGTTATATCCCAAGAAGCTATGAAGAGGCAATACAAGACAAGGAGTGGAAGGAATCAGTTGGAGCTGAGGCAGGAGCCATGATCAAGAATGATACTTGGTATGAGAGTGAGTTACCTAAAGGGAAGAAAGCTGTGACTAGTAGATGGATCTTCACAATCAAGTATAAGGCTGATGGTCAGGTTGAGAGAAAGAAGTCAAGACTGGTTGCAAGAGGTTTTACTCAAACATATGGAGAAGATTACATTGAGACCTTTGCACCAGTGGCTAAACTACACACAATCCGGATTGTATTAAGCTTGGCTGTGAATCTTGGATGGGGCTTATGGCAAATGGATGTGAAGAATGCATTTCTACAAGGAGAGCTTGAGGATGAAGTGTATATGCATCCACCTCCAGGCTTGGAACACTTAGTAAAGAAAGGGAATGTGTTGAGACTGAAGAAAGCTATCTATGGGCTGAAACAATCACCAAGAGCCTGGTATAACAAGCTGAGCACTACCCTTAATGGCCGAGGCTTCAAGAAGTCTGAGCTAGATCACACTCTCTTCACCCTCACTACCCCCTCAGGTATGATCGCACTACTTGTGTATGTTGATGATATCATTATCACAGGAAGTGATAAGGAAGGTATCACAGCAACCAAGGAGTTCCTTAAATCCATGTTTGAGATTAAAGACTTGGGAGAAATGAAATACTTTCTTGGAATTGAGATATGTAGATCCAAGGAAGGTTTGTTTATGTCCCAAAGGAAGTATACACTTGATCTTTTGAAAGATGCAGGTGCTTATGGAGGCAAGACAGCAAGAATGCCTATGGAGGATGGCTACAAAGTCCCACGAGAGGGGGAGATTGAAGACAGCAAATCTTATCAGGATCCTAAACTCTATAGAAAACTAGTTGGCAAATTGATTTATCTAACCATAACTAGACCTGACATTTGTTTTGCTGTGAATCAGGTGAGTCAACACATGCAAGTGCCTAAGGAGCATCATTGGCGCATGGTGGAGAGGATCTTGATGTATCTCAACGGCTCACCTGATCAAGGAGTATGGATGGGTTGCAATGGGAGCACTGAAGTGGTTGGGTACTGTGATGCGGATTGGGCTGGTGATAGAGCAGACAGGAGATCAACCACAGGCTATTGCACATTCATTGGGGGCAACTTGGTGACTTGGAAGAGTAAGAAACAGAAGGTGGTGTCTTGCTCAAGTGCAGAAGCTGAGTATAGAGCTATGCTGAAGCTTACCAACGAGCTGGTATGGATCAAAGGCATCTTGAAGCACTTGGAGATTGATCAAGCCACGCCAATGACTATGCATTGTGATAACCAAGCCGCGATCCACATAGCCTCCAACTCGGTGTTCCATGAAAGAACCAAGCACATTGAAGTTGACTGTCACAAGGTGAGGCAGATGATCATCCTAGGAGTCATCCTGCCATGCTACACTAGGAGTGAAGATCAGTTAGCTGATGTGTTCACTAAGGCTGCGAGACAAAAGACTATGGAGTCCATTCACATTAGATTGGGACTCATAGATCTTGGGAAAAGAAGGAGCTGATCCCCTAAGTCATGAGGTCTTTACTCTTTTTCCCTCATCAAAGTTTTGTCCCAATGGGTTTTCTTTGATGAGGTTTTTAATGAGGAAGATCTCATGGCTGTCCAAGTTTAGGCTTTCACAAAGCTAAACTTGAGGGGGAGTGTTGAGATGAGGAGTTGATATGAAGGCTTAGAGAGGCTTGGGTAATGAAAGGGATGAGGAGATGAAGCTCAGGTTGAAGTGAGAGACGCATTGGGAGAATGGTACGGACGGTACAAACCGTACGGATCAGTTCAACCAAGATCACTTGGGTCTCGACCTTTCTTCACATTCTGAAGTGGTGCAAACTTAGGGTGAAGTGTACGGAGTTACCATGTCCGTACCATCTGAAGTTACCACGGTAAATAGGAGGTTGAACAACAAGAAGGAGGGAAAGGCCAAAGACACTTATGCAAAGGGAAGGTCACAGCCAAAGAAAGGAGATGACCGTTTATGGATAAGAGGAGGCGCGGCTTTACAGCTGGGACAGGCTGTAAAGGTGTTTGGCATCTGATCCAAGATGCCAAAGGGATCAAACGTGTGATGGCCCCTATTGGACGGATTCAAAACCAGCCAGCCCTTACCATTTGACTTCACATGCTTGAGCTGCCTTAACCCATTTCGAAAAGCCTATGTCCTCTAAGTATAAATATGTAATCTTCTCATTAATAAGAGATCAGACAGTTCTATCCAATTGATTACTCTACTTGTTCCATAATGATTCCTCATTAGTCATCTAATCACATAATCATCTCCTTACTCATCCTAAATCATTCTACTCTTTCACATACAAACTCAGATTATCTAAAACTTATATGGAGGAAGCAAGATGTGATCTTTAGCTTTCTTATGGGAGAGATATGTGAGTTGGTTGAACACATTTGTGATGTGTGGGAGATAAACAAGAAGCCAGGTAGATGGAAGAGAGGTACAAGCTGCAAGAAGGGAAAGTTGAGAAAACTTTCTAAGATGTGGGTCATGATGAGCAGATTATGGAGGAAGGGTATCAAGGAGAGTATGCAAGTAGGAGAGTGTTTCTACTCAGCTTACATGGGAGAATCTGTAGAGAGCAGTGGGGTTATGAGGAAGCTAGAGACCAAAGGAGCAGATGAGCGTGTCACAAAGGAGGAATGGGATGAGTTTGTCAAGTATGTGTATGCTTTGGCTACGACCCGGAGACAAGGTGCTCCTGCCAAAGCATCCACATCCAACAAACCCATCATTGTTGATTCTGGAGCAAGTCATCACATGATTAGTGATAGAAGCTTAATGAGTGATGTAAAGAAAGCCACTGGGGGTGTGATGATAGCTAATGGTGATAGGATTCCAATAGAAGGAGTTGGAAAGCTCAAGCTATTTGATAAAGACTCAGATGCCTTCTACATGCCACAGTTTGCTTCAAATTTGCTATCTGTGAGGAAAGCCACAATTGATCTTGGCTGTCAAGTAGTATTCAGGCCAGATGATGTTGAGTTCCAAGATTTGAAGACTGGAAGGGTCATTGGGAGAGGAGACAGCAAGAATAATCTATATCAGCTCCAATTGGCTAAGATCTCTAAACCCTTTGATTCTATGTGTTTGAGTAGTACTTATGAGAAGATTGATAGTATTACTTGGCATGCTAGATTGGGACATCCTCATGCTCATGCTATTGAATTGATAATTCCTAATATGTCATTTAGTCACTTGGAGTGTGAAGCATGCATATTAGGGAAGCATTGTAAGACTGTTTTTCCAACATCAGAAACTACTTATGAGCATTGCTTTTATCTAGTTCATTCAGATGTGTGGACTGCTCCTTGTTTGTCTAGAGATAGCCAGAAGTACTTTGTGACATTCATTGACGAGAAGTCTAAGTATACTTGGCTTACATTGCTTCCATCTAAAGATAGGGTGCTAGAAGCATTTATGAACTTCCAAGCATATGTATCTAATCAATACAATGCTACTGTGAAGGTACTGAGATCAGATAATGGAGGTGAATACATCAGCAATGCCTTCAAGAGTCATCTAGCCAAGCATGGGATTGTGCATCAGACTAGCTGCCCTTACACACCACAGCAGAATGGGGTAGCTGAGAGGAAGAACAGGCACTTGATGGAGGTTGCTAGATCAATGATGTTTCATGCAAATGTCCCAAAACGCTTTTGGAGTGATGCTGTGCAGACTGCTTGCTATCTCATCAACCGGGTTCCAACCAAGATATTGAAGAATCTGTCTCCATTTGAGGTATTGAACAAGAGTAAACCTGTCATTGATCATCTACGTGTCTTTGGGTGTGTGTGCTATGTCATGGTTCCAGGAGAGCAGAGAAACAAGCTGGAGGCAAAGAGTACTAAGGCTATGTTCATTGGTTACTCTATCACTCAGAGGGGTACAAGTGCTATGATCCTGAAGCAAGGAGAGTGATGGTATCTAGAGAAGTGAAGTTTGTTGAAACAAAAGGTTATTATGAAGAAAAGGAGTGGGAAAATCTGAAGGATTTGTCTCAAGCTCCATCTGATAAGGCAACAATACTGAGAGTGTTGTTAGAGAAGCTTGGGATAGGATTATCCCAGGATCAGGAAACCGGAAGGAGAGAGTCTTCCAATCAGAGTGGTGGTGCTGGAAGAACAACTCCTCTTGATCATGAGAGGGGGAATGGAACTGAATCTGGTGAGCAAGAGCAAAACCAAGAGGATTCAGGTCTTCATGATCAAGATACATCACAAGAAGTTGAGAACAATGAGGTTCAGTCTAGTGGAGAAGTGGATGAGGTTCAGTCTAGTGGAGAAGTGGTTGAGGTTCAGTCTAGTGTAGAAGAACAACTCAGACCGGCCAGTTCAGAAGAAGAGCAAGTGGAGCCGGCTAGTGTGCAAACTGAAGATCAGGTTCAAGCTTTGAGGAGGAGCACAAGGATAAAGAGGGATCCTTCCAACTGGGTAAACACGAGAGTGTACTACAATGCCCAGGCTGTGGAGCATCCTTCTCAAGCCGTGTGTTCCTTTGCTGAGTTTCCAGAGGAGCATTATGCCTTTATGATTAGTCTGGATGAGAGTTATGTACCAAGGACTTATGAAGAAGCTATGTTAGACAAGGAATGGAAAGAATCAGTGGGAGCTGAAGCAGGTGCTATGATCAAAAATGATACATGGTATGAGAGTGAGCTGCCTAAGGGAAAGAGGGCTGTATCTAGTAGATGGATCTTCACAATCAAGTATCTAGCAAATGGACAGATTGATAGGAAGAAGACCAGATTGGTTGCAAGAGGATTTACACAGACCTATGGAGAGGATTACATTGATACCTTTGCACCAGTAGCTAAGCTACATACAGTTCGGATTGTGTTGTCCATTGCAACAAACTTGGAGTGGGATTTGTGGCAGATGGATGTGAAGAATGCTTTCTTACAAGGTGAGCTAGAAGATGAGGTATATATGCTTCCTCCTCCTGGTCTTGAGCATCTAGTAAAGCCAGGGAATGTTTTGAGATTGAAGAAGGCAATATATGGGCTGAAACAATCACCTAGAGCTTGGTACAGGAAGCTGAGTACAACACTCAATGGGAGAGGCTTTAGGAAGTCTGAATTAGATCACACTCTCTTCACCTTGACAGGACCTTCAGGGATCATTGTGATTCTAGTGTATGTGGATGATTTGATTATCACAGGGAGTGATAAGGCAGGGATTCAAGCTACTAAGGAGTTTCTCAAATCTGTGTTTGACATCAAGGATTTGGGAGAGATGAAGTATTTTCTGGGCATTGAGATATGCAGATCAAAGGAGGGTTTGTTTATGTCTCAAAGGAAGTATACTATGGATATGTTGAAGGAGACTGATGTGCTTGGAGGAAAGATAGCTAAGACACCCCTCGAGGAGGGATATAAGGTTCTGCGTGAGGGGGAGGTTGAAGAGAAGCAGCTGTTTGAGGATCCTAAGCTATACAGGAAGATGGTTGGCAAGCTGATCTACTTGACAATTACTAGGCCAGATATATGCTTCGCTGTGAATCAAGTGAGTCAACATATGCAGGCGCCAAAGGTCCATCATTGGAAGATGGTTGATAGGATACTGAGGTATTTAAGTGGGACGGCTGGACAAGGAGTTTGGATGGGCTGCAATGGCAGTACAGAAGTGGTTGGTTATTGTGATGCTGATTGGGCAGGAGATAGAGTGGACAGGAGATCAACTACTGGGTATTGTACATTCATTGGAGGGAACTTGGTAACTTGGAAGAGTAAGAAGCAGAAGGTTATCTCCTGTTCAAGTGCTGAAGCTGAGTATAGAGCCATGTTGAAGCTGACAAACGAGTTGGTGTGGATCAAGGGGATCTTGAAGCATCTAGAGATTGAGCAGACTACTCCTATGACTATGCATTGTGACAATCAAGCAGCTATTCACATTGCCTCCAACTCAGTGTTTCATGAGAGAACAAAGCACGTAGAGGTAGATTGTCATAAGGTGAGGCAGATGATTATCTTAGGAGTGATACTGCCATGTTATACAAGAAGTGAAGACCAGCTTGCAGATGTGTTTACTAAGGCAGCAAGATTAAAGACAATGGAGTCCATACTATCAAGGCTTGGACTCATTGATCTTACTCCAAGGAGCTGAGCCCCTTAACCATGGAGTCTCCACTCTTTTTCCCTCATCAAGGTTTTATCCCAATGGGTTTTCCTTGGTGAGGTTTTTAATGAGGGAGGTCTTCATGGTTTCCAAGCTTGACTTGTTCTACATGGTCAAGCTTGAGGGGGAGTGTTGAGAAGAGGTGATACATTGATAGAGGAAGAGTATTGGGGCAGATAGTAACTTTGGAGTTTTACCACAGTAACTTCGGTTTGACTGTGGTAACTAAGTTAAAAGCTTAGGAAGTTACTTTGCATCCCTTTGGAGAGTGGATCACGCCCAAGAGGAAGTCTGGATAAGGAAGGAGTAGTTTGGATAAGGTCTGGTCATAGCTGGAAAGGTAAAGCACCTTTACAGCCTGTCCAAGCATGTGAAGCATCTTTACAGCCTATCCCTTGACTTCACATGCTTATGATTTCGAAATCCTCTTTGTATTATCCTTATCTCTTCATATATAACTTGTATCTGAGACATTAAATTAATTAATGGAGTTTTGAGTATTCTCTCTATTCTCTCTCTACTTATTCTCTTAATCTCTTTAATCTTACACAAAACAATCTGATTGTTCTTAAACACACTCTAATACACAAAAGTGTATAGCTTGCACTAGTAAAAAGTATCCTCTCCTTTCCAGCATCATACAGGCTGTCAAAGTAACCCCTTATCCCTTCCTTATCCTCTTCCCACGTCCTTCTTAAGATAAGAAAGGATTAACATCAGTTAGACTCCAATTTAACCCATCCTAGTAACTTCTCTTCCTTTCACTTAGTTACCACAGTAACTTTAAAGTTACTGTGGTAAATCCCAAACTTACTGACCACCCCAATACTCTTCCTCTATCAATGTATCCACTCCTCATCACCTCATCTCAACACTCCCCCTCAAGCTTGACCATGTGGAACAAGTCAAGCTTGGAAACCATGAAGACCTCCCTCATTAAAAACCTCACCAAAGAAAACCCATTGGGATAAAACTTTGATGAGGGAAAAAGAGTGGAGACTCCATGGTTAAGGGGCTCAGCTCCTGGGAGTAAGATCAATGAGTCCAAGCCTGGATAGTATGGACTCCATTGTCTTCAATCTCGCTGCCTTGGTAAACACATCTGCAAGCTGATCTTCACTCCTTGTATAACATGGCAGAATCACTCCTAAGATAATCATCTGCCTCACCTTATGACAATCCACTTCTATGTGCTTTGTTCTCTCATGAAACACTGAGTTGGAGGCAATGTGGATAGCTGCTTGATTATCACAATGCATAGTCATAGGAGTACTCTGCTCAATCTCTAGATGCTTCAAGATCCCCTTGATCCACACCAACTCGTTTGTTAGCTTCAACATGGCTCTATACTCAGCTTCAGCACTTGAACAAGAGATAACCTTTTGCTTCTTACTCTTCCAAGTAACCAAGTTCCCTCCAATGAATGTACAATATCCAGTAGTTGATCTCCTGTCCACTCTATCTCCTGCCCAATCAGCATCACAATACCCAACCACTTCTGTACTGCCATTACAACCCATCCAAACTCCTTGACCAGGCGTGCCACTCAAATACCTCAGTATCCTATCAACCATCTTCCAATGATGTACCATTGGCGCCTGCATATGCTGACTCACTTGGTTCACTGCAAAACATATATCTGGCCGTGTGATGGTCAAGTAGATCAGCTTGCCAACCATCTTCCTGTATAGCATAGGATCCTCAAACAGCTGCTTCTCTTCAACCTCCCCCTCACGCAGAACCTTATATCCTTCCTCTAGGGGTGTCTTGGATATCTTTCCTCCAAGCACATCAGTTTCCTTCAGCATATCCATTGTATACTTACTTTGAGACATGAACAAACCCTCCTTTGATCTGCATATCTCAATCCCCAAGAAATACTTCATCTCTCCCAAGTCTTTGATATCAAAAACTGACCTGAGAAACTCTTTAGTGGCTTTAATCCCAGCCTTATCACTTCCTGTGATAATCAAATCATCCACATACACTAGAATCACAATGATCCCTGATGGTCCAACCAGTGTGAAGAGTGTGTGATCTAGTTCAGACTTCCTGAACCCTCTCCCATTGAGTGTTGTACTCAGCTTCCTGTACCAGGCTCTAGGAGATTGTTTTAACCCATATATAGCTTTCTTCAATCTCAAAACGTTTCCTGGCTTCACTAGATGCTCAAGACCAGGAGGAGGAAGCATATATACCTCATCTTCTAGCTCACCTTGCAAGAAAGCATTCTTCACATCTATCTGCCACAAATCCCACTCTAAGTTTGTTGCAATAGATAACACAATTCGAACTGTGTGAAGCTTGGCCACTGGTGCAAAAGTATCAATGTAATCTTCTCCATAAGTCTGTGTAAATCCTCTTGCAACTAGCCTGGTCTTGTGCCTGTCTATCTCCCCATTTGCAAGATATTTGATGGTGAAAATCCACTTGCTTGAAACTGCCTTCTTTCCTCTAGGTAACTCACTTTCATACCAAGTGTCATTCCTGATCATTGCATCCCTTTCATCTCCTACTGAATCTCTCCACACCTTGTGCTTCATAGCTTCTTCATAAGATCTTGGTATCTCATTCTCATCCAAGTTACTCATAAACACCATGTGCTCTTCTGTGTTGAACTGAAGAGAAGATGGAGCTTGTACAATAATAGGGCAAGCTCTAGAAGATGTCAAGAAGAGTTCAATCAAGCTTCAGAAGTGTTCTGAAGTAGTTATCTTGTGAAGTTAAGTCTAGGAAAGACTTAGACTGATCATGTGAAGAAGTTAGAGAGAAGATGGCATGATGTGCAAAGCTTGGGAGAATGATAAGGCCATGAGGGAATCAAGGAGAGGAATGGATCAACTAAAGAGGAGGGGAAGTGTTGTGCATAATTAGGGCGAATGTACGGATGGTACAAGCCGTACAAGAGACCGTACAACACCAAGCCTCATCCATTCATCCAGTTCAGCATGATGTGAAGTTGGGCGCGGCAGGTTTGAATTAACATGACCGTTAAGTCTTATGGAGGGAAAGAATACGCTGAGCATCTTGTATGGATAAGGAGCTAGCTGTGGATAAGGAGCTAGCTGTAAAGTAAAAGCAAAAGCAAAAGATAAAGGCAAAAGGAGAAGCATGTATCTGGTCACATAAGGAGCAAGATACATTGGCGCCTTCAGCCTCCTTTTGCCTCAGTTTGAATCAACCAATTACAAGACAAGCTGCCAAGACCAAAGACCAGTCTCCTCTCATCCAGGCCGTCCATCATTCAAGTTAATATCAGCCTTAGGATCTAGGTTTATGATATTGCAAAGTGTAGAGTCATATATAAGCCAAGCATTGGCGATTGTAATGAATTAAGTGAGTTAGGGGGGAAACCCCTCTCCTTCATGTTCTATGAAAGTCTGTTCTTGATACTAAGTCTCTAATCTATTCTCTAAGTCTCTCAGTCTCTTTAATCTTGTTACCTAGTCTCTCTCATACTCTAAATCTCTCCCCATACTCCTAAGTCTCAAATCTGTTCACATAAACTCTCCTAAACACTTTCTCACACACACCTTGAGTGAATCCTTATAAAATCTAACTTCCGCAAAGCTCAAGCCCAGTTCCATGGCTGTTTTGAAGCAAAGAAGAAGCTCTTTAGTCCAGCCAACGTTTGTTCATCTTCAGGAGGAAGATAAACACATCCGAGGTGCTTGAGAAGCTGTATGTACTCTATCCTGACCTATCAAGCTCGACCTGAAGAAAGGAGACCCTGAAGAACAAAGCCTTGAAGTGGTTTGACAACACTCTTCAAGAGCTAGATCCTTGAGTCTTAGTGGTGGTTCAAGAAGAAAGGTGACAGCTTTCTACTTGGGACTGGTTGTGGCGACTTGACAGGGAGGAAAGGAGGTGTCTCAGCCATGGTGGGTTCAAGAGGATGGTTCATGAAAGAAGAAGGGGTGTTATACGACACCAAGAGCTCAACATCTGGCCATGAACCATGGAGATTCAAGGAACTAGTAAAAGTTCCTTGGCTGTAAGCTGGATCTCTTTCCCTCTTTATTAAAAAGCTTGAGTATAGAAATGTTGAGGTGGTGTGGTGATTGATATGCTGTGTATATCCCAGGATGCTTTAAAGGCTTGTTTAGTGTTTAAAGAGTAAAATGCTTGCTCCTGTTAAGTAATGAGTTTGCTAAATGTGAAATGGTATTGTTTGAAACTCATGAACTGAAAACAGATTGAAAGTAATGCATTGTCTGATGTTAAGTGATGATAGTAATGCTTAGCCTAAGTTATAAATGAATGTGTGATGGATTACATTGTTGCATTCATGAATTGAAACTAGTTAAGGTTAGTGCATACTGTCAAATGGCTGTCTGACATTGAAGCATTAGATTCATGTCTAAGTGCTGAGTAAAGAAGCTCTTAAGAGTGCCTACGTAACTTGTCTTGAATCTGTTAGGATCTTGCTTGTACTTAGAGAGTTAGCTTGCAAAGAATAGAACTTGGTAATGTCTTGTGTCTATCTGTTGCATTGCTTGTGATAGTAGGAATCAAACTTGATAAGTTGTTAATCAAGATTTGACATCAGTACTATTGAAAATGGTTAAATGCTTGATGTCAGTTCTAAATAAACATGTCTTGTTAAGATGATAGATTATATTATCTAATCATACTTGCCTTCATGAGTTAGAAACTGAGTAAGATTAATGCATACTGCCCTATTTATTGTTGCATTTAGATTAAAGTCTAAGTTGCATATTAAGGAATGGTTAAAATTGCCTAAATACTTTGACTTGAATCTGATAAGGTCTTGCTTAGTATTTAGAGAATTGTTGCTTGCATAGATAAGAACTTGACATTGTCAATTCTATCTAATGCTATAAAGCTTGAGACATTGGTGATCAAACTTGATGAAGTCAAGGATTGATCCCAATGCAATTGTGTCTTATCTTTGCTAGAGTTTGAGTGATGTTTCAGGTTCACAAAAGGCGTTCCTAGTTCATCATCAAATCCAAGTTGAAAGAGAAAGAATGATGCCCATTGTGTGTACAATGGAGAGGTGTTACAAGAAGGGAGAAGCACAGATGGTTGTAAAACTTACTGGTGTTCTTCTTCTTAAACATTGCAAGTACCAGAAGAAGAAGCCAACCGGGTATAGGCAGTGGCGTGCCTATTCAAGAGGGTGCTCAAACTAAGACAGAGCACTCTTGGCTGTGTGAAGAAGAAGGCTACTCTATCAAGGCGGCTTCTATTGTGAGGTGATTGAAGAAGTAGCTGAAGCATCCACAAGCATTCCATCATGGTGGTGAATTCAGAAGGGTGATTGCAATAAGAGAAGAAGAAGAAGTAAGGATTCAAGTGGTAACGTTGAGAACCACTCCTCATCATCTTAACCAAGGGAGTAAACCTAATCTCATCTATCTTAATATGTCTTGATAGGTTTATCTCATGATTATACTATGTGTTTTTCCCAATTCCATTAAGAGTGTATAGCTTCTAGTAGAATGTCTAGGCTAATTGCACTAAAACTGTGTTGCTGCTGCATTGTCCTATTGATAATAAGTAATGTCTAGAGTCCCAGAGTCTCACGGTCTGTTATTGCATTATCTTGGGTATGGTCATAAACTTGAATCATCATGAATGTGTTGTAGAATTGAGTAGAATGTCTCTGCTACTTGCATCATGATTGATAAGGTATTTTGCATACATAAGCATATCTCATACTGTCTAAGTTCAATCCTAGTGTTATCTGATTAGAAATTGTCTAAGTTGCTTGCATCATTGGTTCTGATTGAAACTAGTGTGCATAGCTTTAATATTAATCATGGATTGAACCTGTTGCATTCATATAGCTAATGATTTAAGATTGTGCATTCATGTAGTAATACATTTAAAAATGAGCCTAAATTGCAAATGTACTGATGAAAGCTTGCATTGCATTTAGAGAACTTAATAATCATAATAACCTAGAATGTCAATATAGTCTCTAGAACTTGCATTGTCATTGTTAGAGATTGAAATCTACTTGTCTTGACTCAGTCCAGTTCTGAGTGTTGCTATGCCATAGTTAAATCCATCAGTGATGTCTTATAAGCATTTAGAAGTATGTCTAAGCTACTTGAATCATTGGCTGTGATAAAACTAGTAAGCATAAGCATGAATTGAGTCACGCTTATTGCCTTGATTGCATAAGTATCATCTAGTCTTGTGCTCATTTAAATTGTGTTCATTTGGATTGAATCTGGTTCATTCATATGGTTAGTGTGTAATCTTTGCATTCATCTATTGTCTTTGCATATTCTTGTATTGATTGTCTAGCTTGTTTCAAGTATCATGTAGTATTGTGGCATTGGTGATCAAACAGGATGGATAATCTTGGTTTGATCCCAATGGGATGATCTGATCTTGCATTGAGTTGTGGTGGTGTTAGGTACACAAGGAAGGTGATACATGTAACTCGCCAACAACCAAGAATGTAAAGACAAAGATCTTGTGCCATTGCATATCAACACTAGGACATGTTAGTCCATAATCTACAGGAAGTGTAGTGTGATTGAGTATGCAATGAGAGATGGCCATTGCATAATACCATTGGACATATCTAGTCCTTAGTCTACAGGAAGTGTAGCATGGGTCATTATGCAATGAGAGGTGTGTCTTGTGAGACTCTCTATGGTGATTCAAACACCCTAGTTCCTGGTTAAGGAAGAGAGTAAACTCACAAGAAGAAAGCTATCATGAAAGATGATAGTTATTAGACCATGGAGATGCATAGGATCATCACAAGCTTAGCTCCTTATAGTCTCGGTTCTAAGCTTGAGGGGGAGTCTTAATGCATATGATCCATGGTCAGTAACAAGTCTTTGCAAAGGCTTCTACAAAGGATCATCAACCGGACCAAGTCAGTGGCGTGTCTAGGTAAGAGGCTGTTCAGAGCAGTCTTGGTGAGTGAGGAAGAAGGCTCTCCATCAATGCGGCTTCAATGAGAGGTGATTGAGGAGAAGCTGATGAATCCATTCTGCCTTTCCAAGAAGTTGATGATGCCATGAAGATGGTTTATTGGCCGAGTTAGGAAACTCACAAAAACACAAGGGAAGTTCCCTTAGACTTTTAAACTCTTTCTTCAATCTCCTTCATTCATCTTATTCATTGCTTGTGCTTGAAAAGATACTTAAGATGATCATGATTGAATTATGGGATTGTGTGCATCAAGTGTGATGCAGGATATTCATTGTCTTGTTTTTGATAGGTACTGATGCACCTTTGGGATAATGTATCAGGTACCATTGCTTGAGCCTCACTAAAGGTGTTCCTGGTCATTTCCTAGCTTCTCTAAGGTGACTGTGAAGTCTGTTGAGAGGGGGAGATCCAAACCAGGTCTATGAGGAGGGCAAGCCGTGTGTGAAGTGTTGATAACGCTCACTGGTGTTTTGAAGATTATCTGGTCGTGTCCTAGCTTCTCTAAGATGGCTGAGAAGTCAGTTGAGAGGGGGAGATTTCAAACCAGTTCCATGAAGAGGTGAAGCTGAAGTGTGAAGTGTGCGCAAAGCTGTGAAGAGTTGCTGCACCTGTTAGGCCGTGATCCAGAGCTTCTTGTGTCCAACCACATTGGTTCTAAGGCACAAGAGCTCACTGGCCAATCCCTAGGCTTTGGAGAGCTCTACTCTTTTTCCCTTGCAAGGTTTTGTCCCAATGGGTTTTCCTTGTAAGGTTTTTAATGAGGGAGACTCTTCAGAGTTCCAAGCTTGGCTTAGGATCTCCTAAAGTCAAGCTTGAGGGGGAGTGTTGAACTGAAGAGAAGATGGAGCTTGTACAATAATAGGGCAAGCTCTAGAAGATGTCAAGAAGAGTTCAATCAAGCTTCAGAAGTGTTCTGAAGTAGTTATCTTGTGAAGTTAAGTCTAGGAAAGACTTAGACTGATCATGTGAAGAAGTTAGAGAGAAGATGGCATGATGTGCAAAGCTTGGGAGAATGATAAGGCCATGAGGGAATCAAGGAGAGGAATGGATCAACTAAAGAGGAGGGGAAGTGTTGTGCATAATTAGGGCGAATGTACGGATGGTACAAGCCGTACAAGAGACCGTACAACACCAAGCCTCATCCATTCATCCAGTTCAGCATGATGTGAAGTTGGGCGCGGCAGGTTTGAATTAACATGACCGTTAAGTCTTATGGAGGGAAAGAATACGCTGAGCATCTTGTATGGATAAGGAGCTAGCTGTGGATAAGGAGCTAGCTGTAAAGTAAAAGCAAAAGCAAAAGATAAAGGCAAAAGGAGAAGCATGTATCTGGTCACATAAGGAGCAAGATACATTGGCGCCTTCAGCCTCCTTTTGCCTCAGTTTGAATCAACCAATTACAAGACAAGCTGCCAAGACCAAAGACCAGTCTCCTCTCATCCAGGCCGTCCATCATTCAAGTTAATATCAGCCTTAGGATCTAGGTTTATGATATTGCAAAGTGTAGAGTCATATATAAGCCAAGCATTGGCGATTGTAATGAATTAAGTGAGTTAGGGGGGAAACCCCTCTCCTTCATGTTCTATGAAAGTATGTTCTTGATACTAAGTCTCTAATCTATTCTCTAAGTCTCTCAGTCTCTTTAATCTTGTTACCTAGTCTCTCTCATACTCTAAATCTCTCCCCATACTCCTAAGTCTCAAATCTGTTCACATAAACTCTCCTAAACACTTTCTCACACACACCTTGAGTGAATCCTTATAAAATCTCATTCTGGATATTCTGCAAAGGAACACATGGCTTGAGAGGGATGCTCCACAGCCTGGGCATTGTAGTACACTCTCGTGTTTACCCAGTTGGAAGGATCCCTCCTTATCCTTGTGCTCCTCCGCAAGGTCTCAACCTGTTCTTGAGCCTGAACATTCTCTTGTGCTTCCTCTCTTAAACCAGAAGGTTCTCCCTGCTCATTTCCACCTGACTGAGCTTCACTCTCTTCTTCCTGTGTCTCCTCCTGATCATGCTGACCTGAATCTTCTTGGTCATGCTCCTGCTCCCCTGATTCAGATCCATTCCCCCTCTCATGATCAAGAGGGGTTGTTCCTCCAGCTTCTCCAGATTGATTAGGAGGTCCTGTTCTTCCTGGTTCCTGATCTTGGGATAATCCTATCCCTAGCCTCTCCAACAACACTCTCAATGTTGTTGCCTTCTCTGATGGAACTTGGGACAGATCCTCTAGGTCTTCCCATTTCTTCTCCTTATAATACCCTGTAGACTCAACAAACTTCACTTCTCTAGATACCATAACCTTCCTGGTTATTGGATCATAACATTTGTAGCCTTTCTGAGTGATTGAGTACCCAATGAACATAGCTTTAGTACTCTTTGCTTCTAGCTTGTTCCTTCTTTCTCCGGGGATCATCACATAACATAAACACCCAAAGACTCTCAAATGATCAATGTGTGGCTTGGTCTTGTTTAATACTTCAAAGGGAGACAGTTTCTTCAAGACACGGGTTGGCACTCTATTGATGAGATAGCAAGCGGTCTGAACAGCATCACTCCAAAACCTTTTAGGGACATTCATGTGGAACATTATTGATCTCGCAACCTCCATCAAATGTCTGTTCTTCCTCTCAGCCACCCCATTTTGTTGTGGCGTGTAAGGACAGCTAGTTTGTTGCACAATCCCATGCTTTGCAAGATGACTCTTGAAAGCATTGCTAGTGTATTCTCCTCCATTATCATACCTCAGAATCTTCACAGTGGCATTGTACTGGTTAGTCACATATGCTTGGAAGTTCATGCAGGCTTCTAGGACTCTGTCTTTGGAGGGAATCATGGTGATCCATGTGTACTTTGACTTCTCATCAATGAATGTCACAAAGTACTTATGGCTGTCTCTAGACATACAGGGAGCTGTCCACACGTCTGAATGCACCAGATCAAAGCAATTCTCATATCTGGTTTCTGATGTTGAGAAGACAGTCCTACAGTGCTTTCCAAGTATACAAGCTTCACACTCCAAGTGATTGAACGCCATACTTGGTAGAATCAGTTCAATTGCCTTGGCATGAGGATGTCCCAGCCTTGCATGCCATGTGAGATTATCACACCTATCCGTTGTGCTGCTTAAACACACAGACCCCACAGGGCTAGACGCCTCAGTTGTTTGTAGATGATAGAGCTGATGCTTGCTGTCTCCTCTGCCAATAACCCTTCCAGTTTTCAAATCCTGGAACTCAACTTCATTTGGTCTGAAAACCACTTGACAATCCAAATCAACTGTAGCCTTCTTAACTGAGATTAGATTGGATGTAAACTGAGGTAGGTAGAAGGCAGTGGAGTTCTTCTCAAACAGCTTGAGGTTTCCCACTCCTTCTATTGGGATCCTGGTACCATTGGCTATCACTACACTCCCTGTTGCTGCTGTAACCTCACTGATTAGGCTCTTGTCACTGATCATGTGGTGTGTTGCTCCAGAGTCAATGATGATGGGTTTAGATGTGGATGCTTTGGCAGGAGCACCCAGACTCCGGGTCGTAGCCAAAGCATACACATGCTTAACAAACTCATCCCATTCCTTCTTTGTCACACACTCATCTGCCCTCTTGGTATCCATTCCTCTCATATCTGCACTGTCTCCTACTGTTTCTCCCATGTATGCTGAGTAGGAGCATTCTCCCAACACCATCAGTTGCTGAATCTCCTTGATCACTTCCAGTTCCACTTCAAGTTGTTTCCTCTTCATCCTAGTCTTTCTTCCTCGGATCCATATCTTGGACAATCTCCTCAGGCTTGCTCTCTTACACTTTGTACCATTCCTCCTCTTGATCCACTTCTTGTTCTTCTCATGAACGTCATAAGCTGATTGAATCAAGTCACACAACCCATCCACATCTGCTTGCTCTTCACCTTTGATCACTTGCATAATCAGCTGACCATATGATGAGTTTAAGCTGACTAGAAGACTCAAGACTACATCTTGCTCCATCCTCTTTTGTATCATCTCCGGGTCTGATGCCCTTGTTCTCCAGACACTCAACTCCTTCCACAGATATTTCAGCTTTCCCACAAGCTGATGAAGTTCTTCTGCTCCTCTTTTACAGCTGCTGCGAGTTCCCTTGACCTCACGGCCCTTCTTCAGACCAGATATACTCCCACAAACTGCTCCAGTCTCACATCTTGTGTGATTTCCTTGAACAACTCTTTCTTCAGACCTCAGGCTCCACGCCTGACCTTCATTTGCAGTCATCTCTTGTAAAGGCTTCTCCTTTCCATGACTGCTCCATAACCCACAGCTTTCCAAAGCTCTTTTGGCCCACGTTGACCACTCGCCATGCCTCTCCTCTTCAGTCTTCATAGTTAACTCAGGTCTGTGTTCCATTTCCATGTTGAGATGATTTGGATTCACCAGAAACTCTCACGCCACAAAGATAATGAAACCCAGAAGTTAAGAACACCAAGAACACTCAAGAACACTCAAGAACACCCAGATTTTTATGAAAAACGAAATCACACTCTCCCCTGTTTGAACAACCTGGCTCTGATACCATAAACACTTTTGTGTTTTAAGAGTATGATTCAAACAATCAGAGATAATCAGATCAAGATATCAAAGAGATTAAGAGATTTTAGAGAATAGAGAGAGAGAGGCTCAAAACTCCATTAATTAATATCTGATGAGGTTTACAAGTATTAATAGAGAGAGCAACAAGGGTTTTCGAAATGTGTAAGCATGTGAAGTCAATGGACAGGCTGGAACTCCTTTTGAATCACTTGGCTGTGCTTTCTCACATGCTTGCACTAGTAAAAAGTATCCTCTCCTTTCCAGCATCATACAGGCTGTCAAAGTAACCCCTTATCCCTTCCTTATCCTCTTCCCACGTCCTTCTTAAGATAAGAAAGGATTAACATCAGTTAGACTTCAATTTAACCCATCCTGGTAACTTCTCTTCCTTTCACTTAGTTACCACAGTAACTTTAAAGTTACTGTGGTAAATCCCAAACTTACTGACCACCCCAATACTCTTCCTCTATCAATGTATCCACTCCTCATCACCTCATCTCAACACAAGTGACCCTTCCTCCTTCTGAAGTTGCGCACACACTTCCTCCATAGATGGGAGATTTGGCATCCTCAACATGTGCTTGATCACATCGTTGAATGGAGGATCCAACGTCAACAGCAAACCAAACACCTGATCCTGCTCCCTCCTCTCCGTGAGTAGCTCTTGATCATTAGTGCTTGGCCTCAACGATTCAAGCTCAGACCACAAGGATCTATACTTGCCCAAATGCTTGGTGAACTCCTCTCCATCTTGTACCAGTGTGTTGATAGCTTTCTTGATCTCATACACACGGCTCAGATTGGTAACGTTCCCAAAAGTCTTTTGGAGTACCTCCCACAGGTGTTTTGGAGTCTCGCAGTAGCTGTAGGCTTCCAAGAGATGTTCTTCAAGTGATCCTTGCAGCACAGATAGCACCATCAAGTCATCTTGAATCCACTTCTTTCCATCAGCAACCGCGAGCTCTCTTCCACCTTCTTCCTCACTGGCCACTGGTGCTGGGGCTCCATCTGTGATGTGATCCCATAACCCTAGCCTCCCAATGGCTGTCTTCACAAGCCTAGACCACAACAGGTAGTTTCCCCCACCCTTGAGTGAAATCGGAACCGAAATAACCTTGTTTCCTCCCATCTTGATTTGCTTGAACTTTGTTTTGAATCTCACAAGAAAGAACGTTTATCTGAAGCTGAAGAACACAAGATCTCAATACCACAGCCAACCTGGCTCTGATACCATATGATTTTAGAGAATAAGAAAGGTATTGAGAAGTCTAAGAGAGATTCAAGAGAGATTAGAGTGTTTAAGAGAAAGTGTATGAGATTATCATGATGAACTAGAGAGAGATACTCATAAACTCGTGGTGTTTATTAATCAAGACAGAGTTTACAATATATAGGATCAGATACAAGGGTTTCAGAGAGACTAAGCATGTGAGTAAACACTTTTGTGTTTTAAGAGTATGATTCAAACAATCAGAGATAATCAGATCAAGATATCAAAGAGATTAAGAGATTTTAGAGAATAGAGAGAGAGAGGCTCAAAACTCCATCAGTTTGATTAATGAGAGAGTTTACAACATATATAGATAAGAGATACATCAAGATCGTCCAGGTTCAGTCTAGTGGAGATTACAAGCATGTGTAGTCAAAGATGCTTGATTTAAAGTAGCCAATAAGGTTCCTCACATGCTTGGGTATCTTGCTTTAGCTTTCCAGCTGTGCCAGCCTGTCTAAAGCTTCCTTCCCTTGACCAGACCTTATCCAAACTCCTCCTTGCTTATCCAAACTCCCCCTGGCGTGTTTCACTCTCCAAATGGATGCAAGGTAACTTTCCAAGTCTTTAAACTCAGTTACCACAGTAACAATAAAGTTACTGTGGTAAATCTCCAAAGTTACTGCCTGCTCCAAATCCCTTCCTCTATCCATGTATCAACTCTTCATCTCCTCATCTCAACACTCCCCCTCAAGCTTGACCATGTAGAACAAGTCAAGCTTGGAAACCATGAAGACCTCCCTCATTAAAAACCTCACCAAGGAAAACCCAATGGGATAAAACCTTGATGAGGGAAAAAGAGTGGAGACTCCATGGTAAAGGGGCTCAGCTCATAGGAGTAAGATCAATGAGTCCAAGTCTCGATAGTATGGACTCCATTGTCTTTACTCTCGCTGCCTTAGTAAACACATCTGCAAGCTGGTCTTCACTTCTGGTATAACAAGGCAGTATCACTCCTAGGATAATCATCTGCCTCACCTTGTGGCAATCAACTTCTATATGCTTTGTCCTCTCATGAAAGACTGAGTTAGAAGCAATGTGAATCGCTGCTTGATTGTCACAGTGCATTGTCATAGGAGTACTCTGCTCAATCTCCAAATGCTTCAAGATACCCTTGATCCATACCAACTCGTTTGTCAGCTTCAACATAGCTCTATACTCAGCCTCTGCACTTGAACAGGAGATGACCTTTTGCTTCTTACTCTTCCAAGTAACCAAGTTCCCTCCAATGAATGTACAATATCCAGTAGTTGATCTCCTGTCCACTCTATCTCCTGCCCAATCAGCATCACAATACCCAACCACTTCTGTGCTGCCATTACAGCCCATCCAAACTCCTTGTCCAGCCGTCCCACTTAGATACCTCAGTATCCTATCAACCATCTTCCAATGATGGACCTTTGGCGCCTGCATATGTTGACTCACTTGATTCACCGCAAAGCATATATCTGGCCTAGTAATGGTCAAGTAGATCAGCTTGCCAACCATCTTCCTGTATAGTTTAGGATCCTCAAACAGCTGCTTCTCTTCAACCTCCCCCTCACGCAGAACCTTATATCCTTCCTCTAGGGGTGTCTTGGCTATCTTTCCTCCAAGCACATCAGTTTCCTTCAGCATATCCATTGTATACTTTCTTTGAGACATGAACAAACCCTCCTTTGATCTGCATATCTCAATCCCCAAGAAATACTTCATCTCTCCCAAGTCTTTGATATCAAAAACTGACCTGAGAAACTCTTTAGTGGCTTTAATCCCAGCCTTATCACTTCCTGTGATAATCAAATCATCCACATACACTAGAATCACAATGATCCCTGATGGTCCAACCAGTGTGAAGAGTGTGTGATCTAGTTCAGACTTCCTGAACCCTCTCCCATTGAGTGTTGTACTCAGCTTCCTGTACCAGGCTCTAGGAGATTGTTTTAACCCATATATAGCTTTCTTCAATCTCAAAACGTTTCCTGGCTTCACTAGATGCTCAAGACCAGGAGGAGGAAGCATATATACCTCATCTTCTAGCTCACCTTGCAAGAAAGCATTCTTCACATCCATCTGCCACAAATCCCACTCTAAGTTTGTTGCAATAGATAACACAATTCGAACTGTGTGAAGCTTGGCCACTGGTGCAAAAGTATCAATGTAATCTTCTCCATAAGTCTGTGTAAATCCTCTTGCAACCAGCCTGGTCTTGTGCCTGTCTATCTCCCCATTTGCAAGATATTTGATGGTGAAAATCCACTTGCTTGAAACTGCCTTCTTTCCTCTAGGTAACTCACTTTCATACCAAGTGTCATTCCTGATCATTGCATCCCTTTCATCTCCTACTGAATCTCTCCACACCTTGTGCTTCATAGCTTCTTCATAAGATCTTGGTATCTCATTCTCATCCAAGTTACTCATAAACACCATGTGCTCTTCTGGATATTCTGCAAAGGAACACATGGCTTGAGAGGGATGCTCCACAGCCTGGGCATTGTAGTACACTCTCGTGTTTACCCAGTTGGAAGGATCCCTCCTTATCCTTGTGCTCCTCCGCAAGGTCTCAACCTGTTCTTGAGCCTGAACATTCTCTTGTGCTTCCTCTCTTAAACCAGAAGGTTCTCCCTGCTCATTTCCACCTGACTGAGCTTCACTCTCTTCTGTACCAGTAGACTCTCCTTGCTTATCCCACTAGACTGAGCAACATTCTCTACTTCCTGTGTCTCCTCCTGATCATGCTGACCTGAATCTTCTTGGTTATGCTCCTGCTCCCCTGATTCAGATCCATTCCCCCTCTCATGATCAAGAGGGGTTGTTCCTCCAGCTTCTCCAGATTGATTAGGAGGTCCTGTTCTTCCTGGTTCCTGATCTTGGGATAATCCTATCCCTAGCCTCTCCAACAACACTCTCAATGTTGTTGCCTTCTCTGATGGAACTTGGGACAGATCCTCTAGGTCTTCCCATTTCTTCTCCTTATAATACCCTGTAGACTCAACAAACTTCACTTCTCTAGATACCATAACCTTCCTGGTTATTGGATCATAACATTTGTAGCCTTTCTGAGTGATTGAGTACCCAATGAACATAGCTTTAGTACTCTTTGCTTCTAGCTTGTTCCTTCTTTCTCCGGGGATCATCACATAACATAAGCACCCAAAGACTCTCAAATGATCAATGTGTGGCTTGGTCTTGTTCAATACTTCAAAGGGAGACAGTTTCTTCAAGACACGGGTTGGCACTCTATTGATGAGATAGCAAGCGGTCTGAACAGCATCACTCCAAAACCTTTTAGGGACATTCATGTGGAACATTATTGATCTCGCAACCTCCATCAAATGTCTGTTCTTCCTCTCAGCCACCCCATTTTGTTGTGGTGTGTAAGGACAGCTAGTTTGTTGCACAATCCCATGCTTTGCAAGATGACTCTTGAAAGCATTGCTAGTGTATTCTCCTCCATTATCAGACCTCAGAATCTTCACAGTGGCATTGTACTGGTTAGTCACATATGCTTGGAAGTTCATGAAGGCTTCTAGGACTCTGTCTTTGGAGGGAATCATGGTGATCCATGTGTACTTTGACTTCTCATCAATGAATGTCACAAAGTACTTATGGCTGTCTCTAGACATACAGGGAGCTGTCCACACGTCTGAATGCACCAGATCAA
Source organism: Brassica napus (assembly GCF_020379485.1). Classification (NCBI taxonomy): domain Eukaryota; kingdom Viridiplantae; phylum Streptophyta; class Magnoliopsida; order Brassicales; family Brassicaceae; genus Brassica; species Brassica napus. The sequence goes on along the minus strand of NW_026014499.1, from coordinate 92,401 downwards.
AGCAATTCTCATATCTGGTTTCTGATGTTGAGAAGACAGTCCTACAGTGCTTTCCAAGTATACAAGCTTCACACTCCAAGTGATTGAACGCCATACTTGGTAGAATCAGTTCAATTGCCTTGGCATGAGGATGTCCCAGCCTTGCATGCCATGTGAGATTATCACACCTATCCGTTGTGCTGCTTAAACACACAGACCCCACAGGGCTAGGCGCCTCAGTTGTTTGTAGATGATAGAGCTGATTCTTGCTGTCTCCTCTGCCAATAACCCTTCCAGTTTTCAAATCCTGGAACTCAACTTCATTTGGTCTGAAAACCACTTGACAATCCAAATCAACTGTAGCCTTCTTAACTGAGATTAGATTGGATGTAAACTGAGGTAGGTAGAAGGCAGTGGAGTTCTTCTCAAACAGCTTGAGGTTTCCCACTCCTTCTATTGGGATCCTGGTACCATTGGCTATCACTACACTCCCTGTTGCTGCTGTAACCTCACTGATTAGGCTCTTGTCACTGATCATGTGGTGTGTTGCTCCAGAGTCAATGATGATGGGTTTAGATGTGGATGCTTTGGCAGGAGCACCCAGACTCCGGGTCGTAGCCAAAGCATACACATGCTTAACAAACTCATCCCATTCCTTCTTTGTCACACACTCATCTGCCCTCTTGGTATCCATTCCTCTCATATCCGCACTGTCTCCTACTGTTTCTCCCATGTATGCTGAGTAGGAGCATTCTCCCAACACCATCAGTTGCTGAATCTCCTTGATCACTTCCAGTTCCACTTCAAGTTGTTTCCTCTTCATCCTAGTCTTTCTTCCTCGGATCCATATCTTGGACAATCTCCTCAGGCTTGCTCTCTTACACTTTGTACCATTCCTCCTCTTGATCCACTTCTTGTTCTTCTCATGAACATCATAAGCTGATTGAATCAAGTCACACAACCCATCCACATCTGCTTGCTCTTCACCTTTGATCACTTGCATAATCAGCTGACCATATGATGAGTTTAAGCTGACTAGAAGACTCAAGACTACATCTTGCTCCATCCTCTTTTGTATCATCTCCGGGTCTGATGCCCTTGTTCTCCAGACACTCAACTCCTTCCACAGATATTTCAGCTTTCCCACAAGCTGATGAAGTTCTTCTGCTCCTCTTTTACAGCTGCTGCGAGTTCCCTTGACCTCACGGCCCTTCTTCAGACCAGATATACTCCCACAAACTGCTCCAGTCTCACATCTTGTGTGATTTCCTTGAACAGCTCTTTCTTCAGACCTCAGGCTCCACGCCTGACCTTCATTTGCAGTCATCTCTTGTAAAGGCTTCTCCTTTCCATGACTGCTCCATAACCCACAGCTTTCCAAAGCTCTTTTGGCCCACGTTGACCACTCGCCATGCCTCTCCTCTTCAGTCTTCATAGTTAACTCAGGTCTGTGTTCCATTTCCATGTTGAGATGATTTGGATTCACCAGAAACTCTCACGCCACAAAGATAATGAAACCCAGAAGTTAAGAACACCAAGAACACTCAAGAACACTCAAGAACACCCAGATTTTTATGAAAAACGAAATCACACTCTCCCCTGTTTGAACAACCTGGCTCTGATACCATAAACACTTTTGTGTTTTAAGAGTATGATTCAAACAATCAGAGATAATCAGATCAAGATATCAAAGAGATTAAGAGATTTTAGAGAATAGAGAGAGAGAGGCTCAAAACTCCATCAGATTGATTAATGAGAGAGTTTACAACATATATAGATAAGAGATACATCAAGATCGTCCAGGTTCAGTCTAGTGGAGATTACAAGCATGTGTAGTCAAAGATGCTTGATTTAAAGTAGCCAATAAGGTTCCTCACATGCTTGGGTATCTTGCTTTAGCTTTCCAGCTGTGCCAGCCTGTCTAAAGCTTCCTTCCCTTGACCAGACCTTATCCAAACTCCTCCTTGCTTATCCAAACTCCCCCTGGCGTGTTTCACTCTCCAAATGGATGCAAGGTAACTTTCCAAGTCTTTAAACTCAGTTACCACAGTAACAATAAAGTTACTGTGGTAAATCTCCAAAGTTACTGCCTGCTCCAAATCCCTTCCTCTATCCATGTATCAACTCTTCATCTTCTCATCTCAACAGTGAGGTCAAGGATAAGGTTGCTTTAATTCAAACTTGATCCAATGGGAGCTGTCACACGTTTTTGGCATCTTGGACCAGGTTCCTTTTGCCTTTACAGCCTGTTCCAGCCTGTGTGGATAAGGCTCAGTCACTCTATCCATCCAAACGGTCATCTCCCCTAAGGTAAAACTCCTTTGGCCGTTTACTTCTTTCACGCGGTAACTTCTCCTCTTGGTCGAGTGGTGGATTGATCCGGACCGTACGGATGGTACGGCCGGTACGGCCTTGTACGGTCTGATCACTCCCAAGCTTTCCTTCTCTTTGCCTTCACATTATCTCATTCCCAACTCTTTAAGCTATCTTCTCATATATTGTTCAACTCATTTCAACAAAGATAACTACTTCAGAACACTTCTGAAGCTTGATTGAACTCTTCTGGACATCTTCTAGAGCTTGCCCTATTATTGTACAAGCTCTATCTTCTCTTCAGTTCAACACTTACATCGCGATTCATCCTGGTTTGATCAGAATGACGAGGAAGTTATTATACACTTTTGTGTAGATTTGGAGATTTAAGAGAGACTAAGAGAATAAAGAACAAGAGAGAATACTCAAAACTCCATTAGATTGATTAATGAGAGAGTTTACAACATATATAGAGTAGGGATACATAAAAACGTCCAGGTTCAGTCTAGCTAGGATAAGAAGCATGTGTAGTCAAAGATGCCTTATTCAAACTAGCCAATAAGGTTCCTCACATGCTTGGGTATCTTGCTTTAGCTTTCCAGCTGTGCCAGCCTGTCTAAAGCTTTCTTCCCTTGACCAGACCTTATCCAAACTCCTCCTTGCTTATCCATACTCCCCCTGGCGTGTTTCACTCTCCAAATAGGTGCAAGGTAACTTCCCAAGTCTTATAACTCAGTTACCACAGTAACAATAAAGTTACTGTGGTAAATCACAAAAGTTACTGCCTGCTCCAAATCCCTTCCTCTATCCATGTATCAACTCTTCATCTCCTCATCTCAACACTCCCCCTCAAGCTTGACCATGTGGAACAAGTCAAGCTTGGAAACCATGAAGACCTCCCTCATTAAAAACCTCACCAAAGAAAACCCATTGGGATAAAACTTTGATGAGGGAAAAAGAGTGGAGACTCCATGGTTAAGGGGCTCAGCTCCTGGGAGTAAGATCGATGAGTCCAAGCCTGGATAGTATGGACTCCATTGTCTTCAATCTCGCTGCCTTGGTAAACACATCTGCAAGCTGATCTTCACTCCTTGTATAACATGGCAGAATCACTCCTAAGATGATCATCTGCCTCACCTTATGACAATCCACCTCTATGTGCTTTGTTCTCTCATGAAACACTGAGTTGGAGGCAATGTGGATAGCTGCTTGATTATCACAATGCATAGTCATAGGAGTACTCTGCTCAATCTCTAGATGCTTCAAGATCCCCTTGATCCACACCAATTCGTTTGTCAGCTTCAACATGGCTCTATACTCAGCTTCAGCACTTGAACAAGAGATAACCTTTTGCTTCTTACTCTTCCAAGTAACCAAGTTCCCTCCAATGAATGTACAATATCCAGTAGTTGATCTCCTGTCCACTCTATCTCCTGCCCAATCAGCATCACAATACCCAACCACTTCTGTACTGCCATTGCAACCCATCCAAACTCCTTGACCAGGCGTGCCACTCAAATACCTCAGTATCCTATCAACCATCTTCCAATGATGTACCTTTGGCGCCTGCATATGCTGACTCACTTGGTTCACTGCAAAACATATATCTGGCCGTGTGATGGTCAAGTAGATCAACTTGCCAACCATCTTCCTGTATAGCTTAGGATCCTCAAACAACTGCTTCTCTTCAACCTCCCCCTCACGCAAGACCTTATACCCCTCCTCAAGAGGTGTCTTTTGTTGAGATGAGATGAGGAATAAGAAGAGAAGAAATGATGGGTTGAGATAACTGAAGGGGAGGAAGCTTAGGAATGAATGAGAGTGTTTGGCTCTACCTAGGCCGTACGGGCCGTACGGCCGTACCATCCGTACATGGGAGGATCGGCCAAACATCGACCATAAACTTACCCGAGTAACACGTTTAGGAAGAAGGAGTTACTCAAGTCTATTACCATCTGATCTATCCGTTGGAAAGGATAAGGGAAGAGCCTTGGACAGGCTGGCACAGCTGGAAAAGGGAAAGGAGCTTTTGGGACAGCTAAGAGATGCCAAAAGCGTGTGAGACACTTCATTGGATAGATTTGAATTAGGCTGTTGACTCCACATGCTTTCTCTTCTCTCTAGTTACGAAAACCCTACTTGTTCCTTCATATAAATATGTAACCTCACTCATGAATAAGTTTAAGCAAGTTTTGAGACTCTCTCTTAGTCTTTAAATCTCAATGGTTCCATATTAGACTCCTAATCTCATTTCATACTCTAATCTTCACTAAATCGTTTCTAGTCTTTCCTAAACACTCAGATTACTCTAAACATTACTAAAAATCATATGGTATCAGAGCCAGGTTAGTGAGAACCTGAGTTCGTGTTAGGCTCTTTGGAGATTCAAGATTGAAGCTTTGAAGAGTTTGGTTGGTGTTCTTGTGTTCTTGGGAGGTTCCGGGTATTGTCCGAGTTCAAAGACTAGTTTTTAGTGTGTTGCTGAAGCTGTGAGGTTGAAGACCGAGGCAGTGAGTGTTCTTACAAGTCTTTTAACTCAAGATCCAGTTTGTGAAGTCTAGAGAAGTCATCGTTCATCATGGAGAGTGGTATGAACATGAACATGAAGGTAGCGGTTTGCTTCAAGGGAACCAACTACTTGGTCTGGTCTCGGATGGTGAGAACCACGGTGGGAAGCAAAGGGCTTTGGAAGCACATCACGCCAGGAGAAGCTCCAAAGCTCATCACCCAAGGAGAAACTGAAGGAGAAGCCGCAAGCAAAGCGGAAGAGAAGTGGCATCAGGAGGACATGTTGGTGATGTCAGTGCTGCATGCTTCACTTGAGCCGGCGATTCTAGATGCATACAGTTACTGTGAATCAGCTAAAGAGCTGTGGGATACGTTGAAGAAGGTGTATGGGAATACATCAAACCTGAGCCGTGTGTTTGAGGTGAAGCAGGCTATAAACAACTTGGTACAAGAGGATATGGAGTTCACCAAGCATCTAGGGAGGTTCAGAACACTCTGGTCCGAGCTGGAGATGTTGAGGCCAAGCACTACAGATGCAGATGAGCTCAACAAAAGAAGAGAGCAAGACAAGGTCTTTGGGCTACTCCTCACCATGAATCCGGCGTACAATGGTCTTATCCAACACTTGCTTAGAGAGGACACACTACCTGATCTTGAAGAAGTGTGCGCAAGGATTCAGAAGGAACAAGGCTCTATTGGGTTGTTTGGAAAGAAAGGAGAGCTATCTCTCGTAAATCAAGCAACTCAAGAGGAGGGAGGGGAAGCTCCACAAGCACACAAGGCTGCGCATGGGAAGTATGATGAGAGGAGGTTCAATGGGAACTGTGATCACTGCAAGAAGCATGGCCACAAGAAGAGCCAATGCTGGATACTCCATCCCCATCTCAAGCCGGCAAAGTTTATGAAAGACAGAGAGGCAAGGGCTAATATCTCAGATGGAGCAAGCGCAAGTGGAGCAGGTACTAGCAAAGGGAAGGAGATAGATGGGCGTGAAGCAGGTGATGGGAGGTCTCTTGTTGCCTACACTGGAGCCCCAAGCAACCGTGGGAACTATGATCAAGAGTATCTAAGGAAATCCGACCTGGATGCTCTCATTAAGCTCTTCAAGGAGCATGGTAACAGTTTTGGATATTCCTTTGGTGCTAGGGCTATAGGGAATGATGAGAATCCAACTAGCATTGATAGGATGCATGAAAGTGTGATAGAGATAATAAACCAATCTAGAACGGACAGTTTTGCTAGGAATGATCATGCATTCAAACCATCTAGTATACTTGCTCATATTGCTAGTTCACATACCATCAAGCCTTTAGTAGTTGATTCTGGTGCATCTCATCATATGATAAGTGACACTAGTTTGATTAAAAACATTGTACCAATGAATGGAAATGTGATGATAGCTAATGGAGATAAGATACCTATTAGAGGAATAGGAAGTCTTAAACTGTTTGATAAGGAAACTAAAGCCTTTTATATGCCTGAATTTACTTCAAACTTGTTATCTGTTAAGAAATGTGCAACTGATTTGCAATGCAATGTCATATTCAGTCCTAATGATGTGAAGTTTCAGGATATTAAAAGCAGCAAGATGATTGGAAAGGGAGTTACTAAAGGAGAATTGTATTTACTTGAAGATCTTGCTCCTGTTTCTAGTTATAGCTGCTCGTTTACTTCTGTTTCTGGTTCTAGTTTAAGTAAAAATGCATTGTGGCATGCTAGATTAGGACACCCTCATAATAAGGCTTTAAAACTGATGTTGCCAGGTGTTTCCTTTGAGAATAATGAGTGTGAAGCTTGCATTTTAGGCAAGCATTGTAAGACTGTCTTTACTAAATCTACTACGGTTTATGAGAAGTGTTTTGATTTGATTCATTCTGATGTTTGGACTGCTCCTTGCTTATCTAGAGACAATCAAAAGTATTATGTAACTTTCATTGATGAAAAATCCAAATACACCTGGTTAACTTTAATTCCAACCAAAGATAGGGTACTTGATGCATTTAAGAACTTTCAATCATATGTGACTAACCATTATAATGCCAAGATAAAGATTTTCAGGTCAGATAATGGAGGAGAGTACACGGGACAAGCATTCAAGCTCCATCTATCTCAGCATGGAATACTACATCAGACAAGCTGTCCCTATCACAACAGAATGGTGTGGCTGAGAGAAAGAATAGGCATCTGATGGAAGTGTTGAGATGAGGAGATGAAGAGTTGATACATGGATAGAGGAAGGGATTTGGAGCAGGCAGTAACTTTGGAGATTTACCACAGTAACTTTATTGTTACTGTGGTAACTGAGTTTAAAGACTTGGAAAGTTACCTTGCATCCATTTGGAGAGTGAAACACGCCAGGGGGAGTTTGGATAAGCAAGGAAGAGTTTGGATAAGGTCTGGTCAAGGGAAGGAAGCTTTAGACAGGCTGGCACAGCTGGAAAGCTAAAGCAAGATACCCAAGCATGTGAGGAACCTTATTGGCTACTTTAAATCAAGCATCTTTGACTACACATGCTTGTAATCTCCACTAGACTGAACCTGGACGATCTTGATGTATCTCTTATCTATATATGTTGTAAACTCTCTCATTAATAAAACTAATGGAGTTTTGAGCCTCTCTCTCTCTATTCTCTAAAATCTCTTAATCTCTTTGATATCTTGATCTGATTATCTCTGATTGTTTGAATCATACTCTTAAAACACAAAAGTGTTTATGGTATCAGAGCCAGGTTGTTCAAACAGGGGAGAGTGTGATTTCGTTTTTCATAAAAATCTGGGTGTTCTTGAGTGTTCTTGGTGTTCTTAACTTCTGGGTTTTATTATCTTTGTGGCGTGAGAGTTTCTGGTGAATCCAAATCATCTCAACATGGAAATGGAACACAGACCTGAGTTAACTATGAAGACTGAAGAGGAGAGGCATGGCGAGTGGTCAACGTGGGCCAAAAGAGCTTTGGAAAGCTGTGGGTTATGGAGCAGTCATGGAAAGGAGAAGCCTTTACAAGAGATGACTGCAAATGAAGGTCAGGCGTGGAGCCTGAGGTCTGAAGAAAGAGCTGTTCAAGGAAATCACACAAGATGTGAGACTGGAGCAGTTTGTGGGAGTATATCTGGTCTGAAGAAGGGGCGTGAGGTCAAGGGAACTCGCAGCAGCTGTAAAAGAGGAGCAGAAGAACTTCATCAGCTTGTGGGAAAGCTGAAATATCTGTGGAAGGAGATGAGTGTCTGGAGAACAAGGGCATCAGACCCGGAGATGATACAAAAGAGGATGGAGCAAGATGTAGTCTTGAGTCTTCTAGTCAGCTTAAACTCATCATATGGTCAGCTGATTAGGCAAGTGATCAAAGGTGAAGAGCAAGCAGATGTGGATGGGTTGTGTGACTTGATTCAATCAGCTTATGATGTTCATGAGAAGAACAAGAAGTGGATCAAGAGGAGGAATGGTACAAAGTGTAAGAGAGCAAGCCTGAGGAGATTGTCCAAGATATGGATCCGAGGAAGAAAGACTAGGATGAAGAGGAAACAACTTGAAGTGGAACTGGAAGTGATCAAGGAGATTCAGCAACTGATGGTGTTGGGAGAATGCTCCTACTCAGCATACATGGGAGAAACAGTAGGAGACAGTGCGGATATGAGAGGAATGGATACCAAGAGGGCAGATGAGTGTGTGACAAAGAAGGAATGGGATGAGTTTGTTAAGCATGTGTATGCTTTGGCTACGACCCGGAGTCTGGGTGCTCCTGCCAAAGCATCCACATCTAAACCCATCATCATTGACTCTGGAGCAACACACCACATGATCAGTGACAAGAGCCTAATCAGTGAGGTTACAGCAGCAACAGGGAGTGTAGTGATAGCCAATGGTACCAGGATCCCAATAGAAGGAGTGGGAAACCTCAAGCTGTTTGAGAAGAACTCCACTGCCTTCTACCTACCTCAGTTTACATCCAATCTAATCTCAGTTAAGAAGGCTACAGTTGATTTGGATTGTCAAGTGGTTTTCAGACCAAATGAAGTTGAGTTCCAGGATTTGAAAACTGGAAGGGTTATTGGCAGAGGAGACAGCAAGCATCAGCTCTATCATCTACAAACAACTGAGGCGCCTAGCCTTGTGGGGTCTGTGTGTTTAAGCAGCACAACGGATAGGTGTGATAATCTCACATGGCATGCAAGGCTGGGACATCCTCATGCCAAGGCAATTGAACTGATTCTACCAAGTATGGCGTTCAATCACTTGGAGTGTGAAGCTTGTATACTTGGAAAGCACTGTAGGACTGTCTTCTCAACATCAGAAACCAGATATGAGAATTGCTTTGATCTGGTGCATTCAGACGTGTGGACAGCTCCCTGTATGTCTAGAGACAGCCATAAGTACTTTGTGACATTCATTGATGAGAAGTCAAAGTACACATGGATCACCATGATTCCCTCCAAGGACAGAGTCCTAGAAGCCTTCATGAACTTCCAAGCATATGTGACTAACCAGTACAATGCCACTGTGAAGATTCTGAGGTCTGATAATGGAGGAGAATACACTAGCAATGCTTTCAAGAGTCATCTTGCAAAGCATGGGATTGTGCAACAAACTAGCTGTCCTTACACACCACAACAAAATGGGGTGGCTGAGAGGAAGAACAGACATTTGATGGAGGTTGCGAGATCAATAATGTTCCACATGAATGTCCCTAAAAGGTTTTGGAGTGATGCTGTTCAGACCGCTTGCTATCTCATCAATAGAGTGCCAACCCGTGTCTTGAAGAAACTGTCTCCCTTTGAAGTATTAAACAAGACCAAGCCACACATTGATCATTTGAGAGTCTTTGGGTGCTTATGTTATGTGATGATCCCCGGAGAAAGAAGGAACAAGCTAGAAGCAAAGAGTACTAAAGCTATGTTCATTGGGTACTCAATCACTCAGAAAGGCTACAAATGTTATGATCCAATAACCAGGAAGGTTATGGTATCTAGAGAAGTGAAGTTTGTTGAGTCTACAGGGTATTATAAGGAGAAGAAATGGGAAGACCTAGAGGATCTGTCCCAAGTTCCATCAGAGAAGGCAACAACATTGAGAGTGTTGTTGGAGAGGCTAGGGATAGGATTATCCCAAGATCAGGAACTAGGAAGAACATGACCTCCTAATCAATCTGGAGAAGCTGGAGGAACAACCCCTCTTGATCATGAGAGGGGGAATGGATCTGAATCAGGGGAGCAGGAGCATAACCAAGAAGATTCAGGTCAGCATGATCAGGAGGAGACACAGGAAGTAGAGAATGTTGCTCAGTCTAGTGGGGATAAGCAAGGAGACTCTACTGGTACAGAAGAGAGTGAAGTTCAGTCAGGTGGAAATGAGCAGGGAGAACCTTCTGGTTTAAGAGAGGAAGCACAAGAGAATGTTCAGGCTCAAGAACAGGTTGAGACCTTGCGGAGGAGCACAAGGATAAGGAGGGATCCTTCCAACTGGGTAAACACGAGAGTGTACTACAATGCCCAGGCTGTGGAGCATCCCTCTCAAGCCATGTGTTCCTTTGCAGAATATCCAGAAGAGCACATGGTGTTTATGAGTAACTTGGATGAGAATGAGATACCAAGATCTTATGAAGAAGCTATGAAGCACAAGGTGTGGAGAGATTCAGTAGGAGATGAAAGGGATGCAATGATCAGGAATGACACTTGGTATGAAAGTGAGTTACCTAGAGGAAAGAAGGCAGTTTCAAGCAAGTGGATTTTCACCATCAAATATCTTGCAAATGGGGAGATAGACAGGCACAAGACCAGGCTGGTTGCAAGAGGATTTACACAGACTTATGGAGAAGATTACATTGATACTTTTGCACCAGTGGCCAAGCTTCACACAGTTCGAATTGTGTTATCTATTGCAACAAACTTAGAGTGGGATTTGTGGCAGATGGATGTGAAGAATGCTTTCTTGCAAGGTGAGCTAGAAGATGAGGTATATATGCTTCCTCCTCCTGGTCTTGAGCATCTAGTGAAGCCAGGAAACGTTTTGAGATTGAAGAAAGCTATATATGGGTTAAAACAATCTCCTAGAGCCTGGTACAGGAAGCTGAGTACAACACTCAATAGGAGAGGGTTCAGGAAGTCTGAACTAGATCACACACTCTTCACACTGGTTGGACCATCAGGGATCATTGTGATTCTAGTGTATGTGGATGATTTGATTATCACAGGAAGTGATAAGGCTGGGATTAAAGCCACTAAAGAGTTTCTCAGGTCAGTTTTTGATATCAAAGACTTGGGAGAGATGAAGTATTTCTTGGGGATTGAGATATGCAGATCAAAGGAGGGTTTGTTCATGTCTCAAAGAAAGTATACAATGGATATGCTGAAGGAAACTGATGTGCTTGGAGGAAAGATAGCCAAGACACCCCTAGAGGAAGGATATAAGGTTCTGCGTGAGGGGGAGGTTGAAGAGAAGCAGCTGTTTGAGGATCCTAAACTATACAGGAAGATGGTTGGCAAGCTGATCTACTTGACCATTACTAGGCCAGATATATGCTTTGCGGTGAATCAAGTGAGTCAACATATGCAGGCGCCAAAGGTCCATCATTGAAAGATGGTTGATAGGATACTGAGGTATCTAAGTGGGACGGCTGGACAAGGAGTTTGGATGGGCTGTAATGGCAGCACAGAAGTGGTTGGGTATTGTGATGCTGATTGGGCAGGAGATAGAGTGGACAGGAGATCAACTACTGGATATTGTACATTCATTGGAGGGAACTTGGTTACTTGGAAGAGTAAGAAGCAAAAGGTCATCTCCTGTTCAAGTGCAGAGGCTGAGTATAGAGCTATGTTGAAGCTGACAAACGAGTTGGTATGGATAAAGATTTTCAGGTCAGATAATGGAGGAGAGTACACGGGACAAGCATTCAAGCTCCATCTATCTCAGCATGGAATACTACATCAGACAAGCTGTCCCTATCACAACAGAATGGTGTGGCTGAGAGAAAGAATAGGCATCTGATGGAAGTGTTGAGATGAGGAGATGAAGAGTTGATACATGGATAGAGGAAGGGATTTGGAGCAGGCAGTAACTTTGGAGATTTACCACAGTAACTTTATTGTTACTGTGGTAACTGAGTTTAAAGACTTGGAAAGTTACCTTGCATCCATTTGGAGAGTGAAACACGCCAGGGGGAGTTTGGATAAGCAAGGAGGAGTTTGGATAAGGTCTGGTCAAGGGAAGGAAGCTTTAGACAGGCTGGCACAGCTGGAAAGCTAAAGCAAGATACCCAAGCATGTGAGGAACCTTATTGGCTACTTTAAATCAAGCATCTTTGACTACACATGCTTGTAATCTCCACTAGACTGAACCTGGACGATCTTGATGTATCTCTTATCTATATATGTTGTAAACTCTCTCATTAATAAAACTAATGGAGTTTTGAGCCTCTCTCTCTCTATTCTCTAAAATCTCTTAATCTCTTTGATATCTTGATCTGATTATCTCTGATTGTTTGAATCATACTCTTAAAACACAAAAGTGTTTAGGAAGTGGCCAGGTCCATGATGTTTCAAACCAATGTACCCAAGAAGTTCTGGAGTGATGCGGTCACTACAGCTTGTTATCTCATCAACAGAACACCAACTCTGATTCTGCAAGGGTTATCACCATTTGAGGTATTGAACCGATACAAGCCCTCATTGGAACATATGAAGATCTTTGGGTGTTTGTGTTTTGTGATGGTACCGGGAGAATTAAGAAACAAGCTTCAAGCTAGAAGCTCCAAGGCAATGTTTGTTGGATACTCATCAAGTCAGAAAGGATATAAGTTCTATGATCCTAACACAAGGAGAGTGTTAGTATCTAGAGAAGTGAAGTTTGTGGAAGAAAAAGGATATTATGAGGAGCAGATTCAAGAAGATTTGAAAGATCTCACTTCAGATAGAGCTGCAACCTTGAGGATAATACTAGAAGGACTTGGTATCAATATGGATCAAGGACAACAAGAAGTAAGAGGCACTACACCAATACCGAATCATCAGACGTCCAATCTTGAACATGAGGGGGGGAATGGAACAGAAACTCAAACTCAAAGTCATGAAGAGAGTTCTGGTTCTCATGATCAAGCTGTGGAGTCAAATGATCAACAAGAAGGAGCTGAAGCAAGTCAGCTAAGGGATGAAGGAGCTGAAGCAAGTCAGCCAAGAGAAGAAGCAAGAGAAGAAAGTACACGAGAAGATGTACAAGACATGGAGTTACCGGCACAAGAAGGGCCAGTGTTGAGAAGAAGTACAAGGCTGAGAAAGGATCCTTCCAGTTGGGTAAACACGAGAGTGTACTACAATGCTCAAGCTGTGAAGCATCCTACTCAGGCCGTGTGTTCTTTCTCTCAATATCCAGAAGCACATTGTGCATTCATGGTAAACTTAGATGAGAATCACATTCCAAGAAGCTATGAAGAGGCAATGGAGGATAAGGAATGGAAGGAATCAGTAGGAGCTGAGGCAGGAGCTATGATAAAGAATGATACATGGTTTGAAAGTGAACTACCAAAAGGGAAGAAGGCAGTATCTAGTAGATGGATCTTCACAATCAAATACAAGGCTGATGGACAGATTGAGAGGAAGAAGACTAGATTAGTAGCAAGAGGGTTCACTCAAACATATGGAGAGGATTACATTGAGACATTTGCACCAGTAGCCAAGTTACATACCATTAGAATTGTACTAAGCTTGGCGGTTAACCTTGGATGGGGATTGTGGCAAATGGATGTGAAGAATGCATTCTTACAAGGAGAACTTGAGGATGAAGTCTACATGTATCCTCCACCAGGTCTTGAACATCTAGTGAAGAGAGGGAATGTACTGAGGCTAAAGAAGGCTATCTATGGGTTGAAGTAATCACCAAGAGCATGGTACAACAAGTTGAGCACAACTCTGAACGGCCAAGGTTTTAAGAAGTCAGAATTGGACCATACTCTCTTTACCCTCACTACTCCCTCAGGTATGGTTGCTCTCCTTGTGTATGTGGATGATATCATTATCACAGGAAGTGATAAGGAAGGTATCAAAGCAACCAAGGAGTTTCTAAAGTCTATGTTTGAAATAAAAGACTTGGGAGAAATGAAATACTTTCTTGGAATTGAGATTTGTAGATCCAAGGAAGGTTTGTTCATGTCCCAAAGGAAGTATACACTTGATCTTTTGAAAGGTGCAGGTGCTTATGGAGGAAAGACAGCAAAGATGTCAATGGAGGATGGCTACAAAGTACCAAGAGAGGGGGAGATTGAAGACAGCAAGCCATTTCATGATCCTAAACTCTATAGAAAACTTGTTGGCAAATTGATTTATCTAACCATCACAAGACCTGATATATGCTTTGCTGTGAATCAGGTGAGTCAACACATGCAGCTTCCCAAGGAACATCACTGGCGTATGGTGGAGAGGCTTCTGATGTATCTAAATGGCTCGCCGGATCAAGGTGTATGGATGGGGTGCAATGGAAGCACAGAAGTGGTGGGCTATTGTGATGCTGATTGGGCAGGTGATAGAGCTGACAGAAGATCAACAACCGGCTATTGCACATTCATTGGAGGCAACTTGGTGACTTGGAAGAGTAAGAAACAGAAGGTGGTGTCATGCTCTAGTGCAGAAGCTGAGTATAGAGCTATGCTGAAGCTTACAAACGAGCTAGTTTGGATCAAGGGCATCTTGAAGCATTTGGAGATAGCACAAGCCACTCCAATGACAATGCATTGTGACAACCAAGCCGCCATTCACATAGCCTCCAACTCGGTGTTCCATGAGAGGACAAAGCACATTGAGGTTGATTGCCACAAGGTGAGGCAGATGATTGTCCTAGGAGTCATCTTGCCATGTTATACTAGGAGTGAAGATCAGTTGGCTGATGTATTCACCAAGGCTGCGAGGCAAAAGACAATGGAGTCCATTCATATCAGATTGGGCCTCATTGATCTTGGGAAGAGAAGCAGCTGATCCCCTTAGTCATGAGGTCTTTACTCTTTTTCCCTCATCAAGGTTTTGTCCCAATGGGTTTTCCTTGGTGAGGTTTTTAATGAGGAAGATCTCATGGCTGTCCAAGCTTAAGCTTTCACAAAGCTAAGCTTGAGGGGGAGTGTTGAGATGAGATGAGGAATAAGAAGAGAAGAAATGATGGGTTGAGATAACTGAAGGGGAGGAAGCTTAGGAATGAATGAGAGTGTTTGGCTCTACCTAAGCCGTACAGGCCGTACGGCCGTACCATCCGTACATGGGAGGATCAGCCAAACATCGACCATAAACTTACCCGAGTAACACGTTTAGGAAAAAGGAGTTACTCAAGTCTATTACCATCTGATCTATCCGTTGGAAAGGATAAGGGAAGAGCCTTGGACAGGCTGGCACAGCTGGAAAAGGGAAAGGAGCTTTTGGGACAGCTAAGAGATGCCAAAAGCGTGTGAGACACTTCATTGGATAGATTTGAATTAGGCTGTTGACTCCACATGCTTTCTCTTCTCTCTAGTTACGAAAACCCTACTTGTTCCTTCATATAAATATGTAACCTCACTCATGAATAAGTTTAAGCAAGTTTTGAGACTCTCTCTTAGTCTTTAAATCTCAATGGTTCCATATTAGACTCCTAATCTCATTTCATACTCTAATCTTCACTAAATCGTTTCTAGTCTTTCCTAAACACTCAGATTACTCTAAACATTACTAAAAATCATATCTTTGCTACCTTTCCTCCAAGTACATCAGTCTCCTTCAGCATATCCATTGTATACTTCCTTTGAGACATAAACAAACCCTCCTTGGATCTGCATATCTCAATCCCTAAGAAATACTTCATCTCTCCCAAGTCTTTGATGTCAAACACAGACTTGAGGAACTCTTTAGTGGCTTTAATCCCAGCCTTATCACTCCCTGTGATAATCAAATCATCCACATATACCAGTATCACAATGATCCCTGATGGAGTAACCAAAGTGAAGAGTGTATGATCCAGTTCAGACTTCCTGAATCCTCTGCCATTCAGGGTTGTACTCAGCTTCCTGTACCAAGCTCTAGGAGACTGCTTCAGCCCATAGATTGCCTTCTTCAATCTCAAAACATTTCCTGGTTTTACTAGATGCTCAAGACCAGGAGGAGGAAGCATGTATACCTCATCTTCTAGCTCACCTTGTAAGAAAGCATTCTTCACATCCATCTGCCACAAATCCCACTCCAAGTTTGTTGCAATGGACAACACAATCCGAACTGTATGTAGCTTAGCTACTGGTGCAAAGGTATCAATGTAATCCTCTCCATAGGTCTGTGTAAATCCTCTTGCAACCAATCTGGTCTTCTTCCTATCAATCTGTCCATTTGCTAGATACTTGATTGTGAAGATCCATCTACTAGATACAGCCCTCTTTCCCTTAGGCAGCTCACTCTCATACCATGTATCATTTTTGATCATAGCACCTGCTTCAGCTCCCACTGATTCTTTCCATTCCTTGTCTAACATAGCTTCTTAATAAGTCCTTGGTACATAACTCTCATCCAGACTAATCATAAAGGCATGATGCTCTTCTGGAAACTCAGCAAAGGAACACACAGCTTGAGAAGGATGCTCCACAGCCTGGGCATTGTAGTACACTCTCGTGTTTACCCAGTTGGAAGGATCCCTCTTTATCCTTGTGCTCCTCCGCAGGGTCTCAACGTGTTCTTCAGCCTGAATATTATCTTGTGTTTCTTCTCCTAAGCCAGTAGGTTCTCCCTGCTCATTTCCATCTGACTGATCCTCACTCTCCTCTGTACCAGTAGACTGAACAACATTCTCTACTTCATGTGTCTCCTCATGATCATGCTGTCCTGAATCCTCTTGGTTTTGCTCCTGCTCCTCTGATTCAGATCAATTCCCCCTCTCATGATCAAGAGGGGTTGTTTCTCCAGCTTCTCCAGCTTGGTTAGAAGGTTCTCTCCTTCCTGGTTTCTGATCTTGGGATAATCCTATCCCTAGCCTCTCCAACAACACTCTCAGTGTTGTTGCCTTCTCTGTTGGAGCTCGGGACAGATCCTCTAGGTCTTCCCATTTCTTCTCCTCATAATATCCTTTAGACTCCACAAACTTCACTTCTCTGGATACCAAAACCCTCCTGGTTATTGGATCATAACATTTGTACCCTTTCTGAGTGATTGAGTACCCAATGAACATAGCTTTAGTACTCTTTGCTTCTAGCTTGTTCCTCCTCTCTCCGGGAACCATCACATAACATAAACACCCAAAGACTCTCAAATGATCAAGGTGTGGTTTAGTCTTGTTCAATACCTCAAAGGGAGACAGATTCTTTAGGATCTTGGTCGGAACTCTGTTGATGAGATAGCATGCAGTCTGAACAGCATCCCCCCAAAACCTCTTTGGAACATTTGCATGAAACATCATTGACCTTGCTACCTCCATCAAGTGCCTATTCTTTCTCTCAGCCACCCCATTCTGCTGTGGTGTGTAAGGACAGCTTGTCTGCTGCACAATCCCATGCTTTGCTAGATAACTCTTGAAAGCATTGCTAGTGTATTCTCCCCCATTATCAGATCTTAGCACCTTCACAGTAGCATTGTATTGATTAGTTACATATGCTTGGAAGTTCATAAAGGCTTCTAGGACTCTATCTTTAGAGGGAATCAAAGTGACCCATGTATACTTTGATTTCTCATCAATAAAAGTTACAAAGTACTTCTGGCTATCCCTAGACTCACACGGAGATGTCCACACATCTGAGTGAACTAGATCAAAGCAATGCTCATATATAGTCTCTGATGCTGGAAAGACAGTCCTACAATGCTTTCCTAATATGCATGCTTCACACTCCAAGTGATTAAATGACATATTAGGCATGATTAACTCAATTGCACGAGCATGAGGATGTCCTAATCTAGCATGCCAAGTCATACTATCACACCTATCAGCAGCACTACTCAGGCACATAGAGTTAATGGGATTAAGAGTCTTAGCTGTTTGGAGATGATATAAGTGATGCTTGCTGTCCCCTCTGCCAATAACTCTTCCAGTCTTCAAATCTTGAAACTCAACTTCATTTGGCCTGAATACTACTTGACAATCCAGATCAATTGTAGCTTTCTTAACAGATATCAGATTTGAAGTGAACTGAGGCAGATATAAGGCGGTTGAGCTCTTCTCAAACAGCTTGAGGTTTCCCATTCCTTCTACTGGGATCTGAGCGCCATTAGCTATGGTAACACACCCTGTTGCAGCCCTGACATCACTTATCAGACTCCTATCACTGATCATATGATGTGTTGCTCCAGAATCAATTATGATAGGTTTAGAGGCTGTGTAGGAATCGCTTTGCTTCTCACTTGCAGCTAGAGCACCTTGCTTCTTTCTTGCAACCAGTTCATACACACACTTAACAAACTCATCCCATTCTTTCTTTGTGATTGGATCCTCTCCTCCTTTGGTCTCCTGCCTCCTTGTACTTACACCATCTTCTACTGATTCTCCCAAGTAAGCTGAGTATGAACACTCTCCTATAACCATCTGCTGAAGTATATCCTTGATTCTCTTCAAGATCACACTCATCCTGTCACTTAAGTGCTCAGACTCGCTACCCTTTCTCCATGCCCTTCTCTTCATTAACCACTCCTTAGAAAGTTTTCTCAACCTTCCCTTCTTACAGCTTGTACCTCCCTTCCATCTTTCTGGTTTCCTGTTCATCTCCCACACATCACAAGTGTGTTTAACAAGCTCACATACCTCTTCCATAAGGAAGCCAAAGATCACATCTTGCTTCCTCCTTTCTTGACCACATCTCGGATTTGATGTGTGTGCCTTCACCACATCTAACTCTGACCATACTTCTCTCAGCCTTCCCACAAGCTGATAACACTCATCCCTTCCTTGTCTCAAGCCGCGGATCATCCCTTTGTCCTCAACGACTCTTACAGGCTTGGACTTGCCTAAAGTTGCTTCAATCTCACTCTTTGTAGTGTCTCCTTGAACAACTTCATTTCCCAGATTCAGACCTCTTGTCTGACCTTCTTCAGTAGCCATTTCCATGAAAGGTTTCCCCTTTCCATGACTGCTCCATAACCCACAGCTTTCCAAAGCTCCCTTTATCCATCTTGAACACACTCCATCCATTTCTTCTTCACGCCCCAAAGATTTACTAAACCTGTGCTTCATCTCCTGTTGAGGTTGCTTGAATCGACCAGACAACCTCCCAAATACCCAGAAACTGAAGAACAGCTCAAGAACAGCTCAAGAACAGCTCAAGAACACACAACAGATTCTCGCAAATCACCACTCCCTTCCTTGCCAACCTGGCTCTGATACCATATACACTTTTGTGTAGATTTGGAGATTTAAGAGAGACTAAGAGAATAAAGAACAAGAGAGAATACTCAAAACTCCATTAGATTGATTAATGAGAGAGTTTACAACATATATAGAGTAGGGATACATAAAAACGTCCAGGTTCAGTCTAGCTAGGATAAGAAGCATGTGTAGTCAAAGATGCCTTATTCAAACTAGCCAATAAGGTTCCTCACATGCTTGGGTATCTTGCTTTAGCTTTCCAGCTGTGCCAGCCTGTCTAAAGCTTTCTTCCCTTGACCAGACCTTATCCAAACTCCTCCTTGCTTATCCATACTCCCCCTGGCGTGTTTCACTCTCCAAATAGGTGCAAGGTAACTTCCCAAGTCTTATAACTCAGTTACCACAGTAACAATAAAGTTACTGTGGTAAATCACCAAAGTTACTGCCTGCTCCAAATCCCTTCCTCTATCCATGTATCAACTCTTCATCTCCTCATCTCAACAGTTATCATATTCCTAAATAGGAAAACTAGGATCACCTGATTTGAAAGTCGGATAACTTCTTCATCCTAATTCCTATGAGATTTATTCCACTTCCTGGTGATTCTCCACTTCTTTATGTATCCAAATACAGCTTCTTACATCGCGATTCATCCCGATTTGATTAGAATGACGAGGAAGTTGTCATATTCCCAAACAGGAAAACTGGGATCACCTGATTTGAAAGTGGGATAACTTCTTCATCCTAATTCCTATGAGATTTATTCCACTTCCTGGTGATTCTCCACTTCTTTATGTATCCAAATACAGCTTCTTACATCGCGATTCATCCTGGTTTGATTAGAATGACGAGGAAGTTGTCATATTCCCAAACTGGAAAACTGGGATCACCTGATTTGAAAGTGGGATAACTTCTTCATCCTAACTCCTATGAGATTTATTCCACTTCCTGGTGATTCTCCACAACTTTATGTATCCAAATCCAACTTCTTACATCGCGATTCATCCTGGTTTGATCATAATGACGAGGAAGTTGTCATATTCCCAAACAGGAAAACTGGGATCACCTGATTTGAAAGTGGGATAACTTCTTCATCCTAATCCCTATGTGATTTATTCCACTTCCTGGTGATTCTCCACTTCTTTATGTATCCAAATACAGCTTCTTACATCGCGATTCATCCTGTTTTGATTAGAATGACATGGAAGTTTGCATATTTCCAAACAGGAAAACTGGGATTACCTGATTTGAAAGTGGGATAACTTCTTCATCCTAACTCCTATGAGATTTATTCAACTTCCTGGTGATTCTCCACTACTTTATATATCCAAATACAACTTTTTACATCGCGATTCATCTTGGTTTGATCAGAATGGCGAGGAAGTTGTCATATTCCCAAACAGGAAAACTGGGATCACCTGATTTGAAAGTGGGATAACTTCTTCATCCTAACTCCTATGTGATTTATTCAACTTCCTGGTGATTCTCCACTACTTTTTGTATAGAAATACAGCTTCTTACATGCGATTCATCCTGGTTTGATAAGAATGACGAGGAAGTTATCATATTCCCAAACAGGAAAACTGGGATCACCTGATTTGAAAGTGGGATAACTTCTTCATCCTAACTCCTATGAGATTTATTCAACTTCCTGGTGATTCTCCACTATTTTTTGTATAGAAATACAGCTTCTTACATGCGAATCATCCTGGTTTGATAAGAATGACGAGGAAGTTATCATATTTCCAAATAGGAAAACTAGGATCACCTGATTTGAAAGTGGGATAACTTCTTCATCCTAATTCCTAAGAGAATTATTCCACTTCCTGGTGATTCTCCACTACTTTTTGTATCCAAATCCAGATTCTTACATCGCGATTCATCCTTGTTTGATTAGAATGACGAGGAAGTTTACATATTCTCAAACATGAAAACTGGGATCACCTGATATGAAAGTGGGATAACTTCTTCATCCTAACTCCTATAAGATTTATTCCACTTCCTGGTGATTCTCCACTACTTTATGTATCCAAATATGGCTTCTTACATCGCGATTCATCCTGGTTTGATCAGAATGACGAGAAAGTTATAATATTCCCAAACAGGAAAACTGGGATCACCTGATTTGAAAGTGTGATAACTTCTTCATCCAAATTCCTATGAGATTTATTTCACTTCCTGGTGATTTTCCACTGATTTATGTATCCAAATACAGCTTCTTACATCGCGATTCATCCTGGTTTGATGAAAATGACGAGGAAGATGTGATATTCCCATACAGGAAAACTGGGATCACCTGATTTGAAAGTGTGATAACTTCTTCATCCTAACTCTTATGAGATTTATTCTACTTCCTGGTGATTCTCCACAACTTTGTGTATCCAAATATAGGTTCTTACATCGCGATTCATCCTGGTTTGATCAGAATGACGAGGAAGTTATCATATTCCTAAATAGGAAAACTAGGATCACCTGATTTGAAAGTGGGATAACTTCTTCATCCTAATTCCTATGAGATTTGTTCCATTTCCTGGTGATTCTCCACTTCTTTATGTATCCAAATACAGCTTCTTACATCGCGATTCATCCTGGTTTGATTAGAATGACGAGGAAGTTGTCATATTCCCAAACTGGAAAACTGGGATCACCTGATTTGAAAGTGGGATAACTTCTTCATCCTAACTCCTATGAGATTTATTCCACTTCCTGGTGATTCTCCACAACTTTATGTATCCAAATCCAACTTCTTACATCGCGATTCATCCTGGTTTGATCATAATGACGAGGAAGTTGTCATATTCCCAAACAGGAAAACTGGGATCACCTTATTTGAAAGTGGGATAACTTCTTCATCCTAATCCCTATGAGATTTATTCCACTTCCTGGTGATTCTCCACTTCTTTATGTATCCAAATACAGCTTCTTACATCGCGATTCATCCGGTTTTGATTAGAATGACAAAGAAGTTTACATATCCCAAACTGGAAAACTGGGATTACCTGATTTGAAAGTGGGATAACTTCTTCATCCTAACTCCTATGAGATTTATTCCACTTCCTGGTGATTCTCCACTTCTTTATGTATCCAAATACAGCTTCTTACATCGCGATTCATCCTGGTTTGATGAAAATGACGAGGAAGTTGTGATATTCCCATACAGGAAAACTGGGATCACCTGATTTGAAAGTGTGATAACTTCTTCATCCTAACTCTTATGAGATTTATTCTACTTCCTGGTGATTCTCCACAACTTTGTGTATCCAAATATAGGTTCTTACATCGCGATTCATCCTGGTTTGATCAGAATGACGAGGAAGTTGTCATATTCCTAAATAGGAAAACTGGGATCACCTGATTTGAAAGTGGGATAACTTCTTCATCCTAATTCCTATGAGATTTGTTCCATTTCCTGGTGATTCTCCACTTCTTTATGTATCCAAATACAGCTTCTTACATCGCGATTCATCCTGGTTTGATTAGAATGACGAGGAAGTTGTCATATTCCCAAACAGGAAAACTGGGATCACCTGATTTGAAAGTGGGATAACTTCTTCATCCTAACTCCTATGAGATTTATTCCACTTCCTGGTGATTCTCCACAACTTTATGTATCCAAATCCAACTTCTTACATCGCGATTCATCCTGGTTTGATCAGAATGACGAGGAAGTTGTCATATTCCCAAACAGGAAAACTGGGATCACCTTATTTGAAAGTGGGATAACTTCTTCATCCTAATCCCTATGAGATTTATTCCACTTCCTGGTGATTCTCCACTTCTTTATGTATCCAAATACAGCTTCTTACATCGCGATTCATCCGGTTTGATTAGAATGACAAAGAAGTTTCATATCCCAAACAGGAAAACTGGGATCACCTGATTTGAAAGTGGGATAACTTCTTCATCCTAACTCCTATGAGATTTATTCCACTTCCTGGTGATTCTCCACTTCTTTATGTATCCAAATACAGCTTCTTACATCGCGATTCATCCTGGTTTGATGAAAATGACGAGGAAGTTGTCATATTCCCAAACAGGAAAACTGGGATCACCTGATT
This sequence comes from Brassica napus, assembly GCF_020379485.1. Lineage (NCBI taxonomy): Eukaryota > Viridiplantae > Streptophyta > Magnoliopsida > Brassicales > Brassicaceae > Brassica > Brassica napus. The sequence goes on along the minus strand of NW_026014499.1, from coordinate 69,268 downwards.
TGAAAGTGGGATAACTTCTTCATCCTAACTATTATGAGATTTATTCACTTCCTGGTGATTCTCCACAACTTTATGTATCCAAATATAGGTTCTTACATCGCGATTCATCCTGGTTTGATCAGAATGACGAGGAAGTTGTCATATTCCCAAACAGGAAAACTAGGATCACCTGATTTGAAAGTGGGATAACTTCTTCATCCTAATTCCTATGAGATTTATTCCACTTCCTGGTGATTCTCCACTTCTTTATGTATCCAAATACAGCTTCTTACATCGCGATTCATCCTGGTTTGATTAGAATGACGAGGAAGTTGTCATATTCCCAAACAGGAAAACTGGGATCACCTGATTTGAAAGTGGGATAACTTCTTCATCCTAACTCCTATGAGATTTATTCCACTTCCTGGTGATTCTCCACAACTTTATGTATCCAAATCCAACTTCTTACATCGCGATTCATCCTGGTTTGATCATAATGACGAGGAAGTTGTCATATTCCCAAACAGGAAAACTGGGATCACCTTATTTGAAAGTGGGATAACTTCTTCATCCTAATCCCTATGAGATTTATTCCACTTCCTGGTGATTCTCCACTTCTTTATGTATCCAAATACAGCTTCTTACATCGCGATTCATCCGGTTTTGATTAGAATGACAAAGAAGTTTACATATCCCAAACTGGAAAACTGGGATCACCTGATTTGAAAGTGGGATAACTTCTTCATCCTAACTCCTATGAGATTTATTCCACTTCCTGGTGATTCTCCACTTCTTTATGTATCCAAATACAGCTTCTTACATCGCGATTCATCCTGGTTTGATGAAAATGACGAGGAAGTTGTCATATTCCCAAACAGGAAAACTGGGATCACCTGATTTGAAAGTGGGATAACTTCTTCATCCTAACTCCTATGAGATTTATTCTACTTCCTGGTGATTCTCCACAACTTTGTGTATCCAAATATAGGTTCTTACATCGCGATTCATCCTGGTTTGATCAGAATGACGAGGAAGTTGTCATATTCCTAAATAGGAAAACTGGGATCACCTGATTTGAAAGTGGGATAACTTCTTCATCCTAATTCCTATGAGATTTATTCCATTTCCTGGTGATTCTCCACTTCTTTATGTATCCAAATACAGCTTCTTACATCGCGATTCATCCTGGTTTGATTAGAATGACGAGGAAGTTGTCATATTCCCAAACTGGAAAACTGGGATCACCTGATTTGAAAGTGGGATAACTTCTTCATCCTAACTCCTATGAGATTTATTCCACTTCCTGGTGATTCTCCACTACTTTATGTATCCAAATCCAGCTTCTTACATCGCGATTCATCCTGGTTTGATCATAATGACGAGGAAGTTGTCATATTCCCAAACAGGAAAACTGGGATCACCTGATTTGAAAGTGGGATAACTTCTTCATCCTAATCCCTATGAGATTTATTCCACTTCCTGGTGATTCTCCACTTCTTTATGTATCCAAATACAGCTTCTTACATCGCGATTCATCCGGTTTGATTAGAATGACAAAGAAGTTTCATATCCCAAACAGGAAAACTGGGATCACCTGATTTGAAAGTGGGATAACTTCTTCATCCTAACTCCTATGAGATTTATTCCACTTCCTGGTGATTCTCCACTTCTTTATGTATCCAAATACAGCTTCTTACATCGCGATTCATCCTGGTTTGATTAAAATGACGAGGAAGTTGTCATATTCCCAAACAGGAAAACTGGGATCACCTGATTTGAAAGTGGGATAACTTCTTCATCCTAACTCCTATGAGATTTATTCTACTTCCTGGTGATTCTCCACTACTTTGTGTATCCAAATATAGGTTCTTACATCGCGATTCATCCTGGTTTGATCAGAATGACGAGGAAGTTGTCATATTCCCAAATAGGAAAACTGGGATCACCTGATTTGAAAGTGGGATAACTTCTTCATCCTAATTCCTATGAGATTTATTCCACTTCCTGGTGATTCTCCACTTCTTTATGTATCCAAATACAGCTTCTTACATCGCGATTCATCCTGGTTTGATTAGAATGACGAGGAAGTTGTCATATTCCCAAACAGGAAAACTGGGATCACCTGATTTGAAAGTGGGATAACTTCTTCATCCTAACTCCTATGAGATTTATTCCACTTCCTGGTGATTCTCCACTACTTTATGTATCCAAATCCATCTTCACACATCGCGATTCATCCTGGTTTGATCATAATGACGAGGAAGTTGTCATATTCCCAAACAGGAAAACTGGGATCACCTGATTTGAAAGTGGGATAACTTCTTCATCCTAATCCCTATGAGATTTATTCCACTTCCTGGTGATTCTCCACTTCTTTATGTATCCAAATACAGCTTCTTACATCGCGATTCATCCGGTTTTGATTAGAATGACAAAGAAGTTTACATATCCCAAACAGGAAAACTGGGATCACCTGATTTGAAAGTGGGATAACTTCTTCATCCTAACTCCTATGAGATTTATTCAACTTCCTGGTGATTCTCCACTACTTTATGTATCCAAATACAACTTTTACATCGCGATTCATCCTGGTTTGATCAGAATGACGAGGAAGTTGTCATATTCCCAAACAGGAAAACTGGGATCACCTGATTTGAAAGTGGGATAACTTCTTCATCCTAACTCCTATGAGATTTATTCAACTTCCTGGTGATTCTCCACTACTTTTTGTATAGAAATACAGCTTCTTACATGCGATTCATCCTGGTTTGATCAGAATGACGAGGAAGTTGTCATATTTCCAAATAGGAAAACTGGGATCACCTGATTTGAAAGTGGGATAACTTCTTCATCCTAATTCCTATGAGAATTATTCCACTTCCTGGTGATTCTCCACTACTTTATATATCCAAATACAACTTTTTACATCGCGATTCATCCTGGTTTGATCAGAATGACGAGGAAGTTGTCATATTCCCAAACAGGAAAACTGGGATCACCTGATTTGAAAGTGGGATAACTTCTTCATCCTAACTCCTATGAGATTTATTCAACTTCCTGGTGATTCTCCACTACTTTTTGTATCCAAATACAGCTTCTTACATCGCGATTCATCCTGGTTTGATCAGAATGACGAGGAAGTTGTCATATTCCCAAACAGGAAAACTGGGATCACCTGATTTGAAAGTGGGATAACTTCTTCATCCTAATTCCTATGAGAATTATTCTACTTCCTGGTGATTCTCCACTACTTTTTGTATCCAAATCCAGCTTCTTACATCGCGATTCATCCTGGTTTGATTAGAATGACGAGGAAGTTTTCATATTCCCAAACAGGAAAACTGGGATCACCTGATTTGAAAGTGGGATAACTTCTTCATCCTAACTCCTATGAGATTTATTCCACTTCCTGGTGATTCTCCACTACTTTATGTATCCAAATATGGCTTCTTACATCGCGATTCATCCTGGTTTGATCAGAATGACGAGAAAGTTGTCATATTCCCAAACAGGAAAACTGGGATCACCTGATTTGAAAGTGGGATAACTTCTTCATCCTAATTCCTATGAGATTTATTCCACTTCCTGGTGATTTTCCACTATTTATGTATCCAAATACAGCTTCTTACATCGCGATTCATCCTGGTTTGATGAAAATGACGAGGAAGTTGTGATATTCCCAAACAGGAAAACTGGGATCACCTGATTTGAAAGTGGGATAACTTCTTCATCCTAACTCCTATGAGATTTATTCTACTACCTGGTGATTCTCCACAACTTTGTGTATCCAAATATAGGTTCTTACATCGCGATTCATCCTGGTTTGATCAGAATGACGAGGAAGTTGTCATATTCCCAAATAGGAAAACTGGGATCACCTGATTTGAAAGTGGGATAACTTCTTCATCCTAATTCCTATGAGATTTATTCCACTTCCTGGTGATTCTCCACTTCTTTATGTATCCAAATACAGCTTCTTACATCGCGATTCATCCTGATTTGATTAGAATGACGAGGAAGTTGTCATATTCCCAAACAGGAAAACTGGGATCACCTGATTTGAAAGTGGGATAACTTCTTCATCCTAATTCCTATGAGATTTATTCCACTTCCTGGTGATTCTCCACTTCTTTATGTATCCAAATACATCTTCTTACATCGTGATTCATCCTGATTTGATTAGAATGACGAGGAAGTTGTCATATTCCCAAACTGGAAAACTGAGATCACCTGATTTGAAAGTGGGATAACTTCTTCATCCTAACTCCTATGAGATTTATTCCACTTCCTGGTGATTCTCCACAACTTTATGTATCCAAATCCAACTTCTTACATCGCGATTCATCCTGGTTTGATCATAATGACGAGGAAGTTGTCATATTCCCAAACAGGAAAACTGGGATCACCTGATTTGAAAGTGGGATAACTTCTTCATCCTAATCCCTATGAGATTTATTCCACTTCCTGGTGATTCTCCACTTCTTTATGTATCCAAATACAGCTTCTTACATCGCGATTCATCCTGGTTTGATTAGAATGACGAGGAAGTTTACATATTCCCAAACAGGAAAACTGGGATTACCTGATTTGAAAGTGGGATAACTTCTTCATCCTAACTCCTATGAGATTTATTCAACTTCCTGGTGATTCTCCACTACTTTATATATCCAAATACAGCTTTTTACATCGCGATTCATCCTGGTTTGATCAGAATGACGAGGAAGTTGTCATATTCCCAAATAGGAAAACTGGGATCACCTGATTTGAAAGTGGGATAACTTCTTCATCCTAACTCCTATGAGATTTATTCAACTTCCTGGTGATTCTCCACTACTTTTTGTATAGAAATACATCTTCTTACATGCGATTCATCCTGGTTTGATCAGAATGACGAGGAAGTTATCATATTTCCAAATAGGAAAACTAGGATCACCTGATTTGAAAGTGGGATAACTTCTTCATCCTAATTCCTATGAGAATTATTCCACTTCCTGGTGATTCTCCACTACTTTTTGTATCCAAATCCAGCTTCTTACATCGCGATTCATCCTTGTTTGATTAGAATGACGAGGAAGTTGTCATATTCCCAAACAAGAAAACTGGGATCACCTGATTTGAAAGTGGGATAACTTCTTCATCCTAACTCCTATGAGATTTATTCCACTTTCTGGTGATTCTCCACAACTTTATGTATCCAAATCCAACTTCTTACATCACGATTCATCCTAGTTTGATCATAATGACGAGGAAGTTGTCATATTCCCAAACAGGAACACTGGGATCACCTGATTTGAAAGTGGGATAACTTCTTCATCCTAATCCCTATGAGATTTATTCCACTTCCTTGTGATTTTCCACTTCTTTATGTATCCAAATACAGCTTCTTACATCGCGATTCATCCTGGTTTGATTAGAATGACGAGGAAGTTTACATATTCCCAAACAGGAAAACTGGGATTACCTGATTTGAAAGTGGGATAACTTCTTCATCCTAACTCCTATGAGATTTATTCAACTTCCTGGTGATTCTCCACTACTTTATATATCCAAATACAGCTTTTTACATCGCGATTCATCCTGGTTTGATCAGAATGGCGAGGAAGTTGTCATATTCCCAAACAGGAAAACTGGGATCACCTGATTTGAAAGTGGGATAACTTCTTCATCCTAACTCCTATGAGATTTATTCAACTTCCTGGTGATTCTCCACTAGTTTTTGTATATAAATACAGCTTCTTACATGCGATTCATCCTGGTTTGATCAGAATGACGAGGAAGTTATCATATTTCCAAATAGGAAAACTAGGATCACCTGATTTGAAAGTGGGATAACTTCTTCATCCTAATTCCTAATATAAGATTTGAGTAAAGTAAAAGATAATCTGAGTTTAGATAAGAATAGAGAAGAGATTAAGAGACTAATGGAGAATCATTGTGAAAAGTATAGAGAGATTGATTTGTTTAGAACTGTCTAATCTTTATTAATGAGCTTAGGATACATTATATAGTAAGAGAGAGAGTCTCTAGGGTTTCGAAATACAAGAGGAGAAAGCATGTGAAGTCAATGGATAGGATAAGAATGCATTTGAACTATCCAATAGGAGTGACCGCGTGTGTGAAGCATCTTTGCTTTATGCCTTCTTCTTTCCAGCCCAAGACAGGCTGTCACACGCTCCTTCTTCCTTTGGTAACGGTCTGATCCTTCAGATAAGTGATCAGAGCTTCTTCTTATCTAGTTAAGTTACTTAAGTAACTCTTGGCTTAACCGTGGCTGAGGTAAGTGTGTATGGCCATGTACGGCCATGTACGGCCTTGTACGGATGCCTCAGCCTCACTTCTCCATTCCTCCTAAGCTCCTTCTTCTCCATTCATACTTAACCTCTCAAGCCTTCTCTTTACCTCAAATGTCTCAACTCATCTCAACACTCCCCCTCAAGCTTAGCTTTATGAACAACTAAGCTTGGACAGCCATGAGATCTTCCTCATTAAAAACCTCACCAAGGAAAACCCATTGGGACAAAACCTTGATGAGGGAAAAAGAGTAAAGACCTCACAGCCAAAGGGGATCAGCTCCTTCTCTTCCCAAGATCAATGAGGCCCAACCTGATGTGAATGGACTCCATTGTCTTCTGTCTTGCAGCCTTGGTGAACACATCAGCCAACTGATCTTCACTCCTTGTATAGCATGGCAAGATGACTCCTAGGATGATCATCTGCCTCACTTTGTGGCAATCAACTTCAATGTGCTTGGTTCTCTCATGGAACACCGAGTTGGAGGCAATGTGGATAGCTGCTTGGTTATCACAATGCATTGTCATTGGCGTGGTTTGATCAATCTCCAAATGCTTCAAGATGCCTTTGATCCACACCAGCTCGTTGGTAAGCTTCAGCATAGCTCTATACTCAGCTTCTGCGCTTGAGCAAGAGACCACCTTCTGCTTCTTACTCTTCCATGTAACCAAGTTGCCTCCAATGAATGTGCAATAGCCTGTGGTTGATCTCCTGTCTGCTCTATCACCAGCCCAATCCGCATCACAGTATCCAACCACTTCAGTGCTCCCATTGCAACCCATCCATATTCCTTGATCAGGTGAGCCGTTGAGATACATCAGAATTCTCTCCACCATACGCCAGTGATGATCCTTAGGCACTTGCATATGTTGACTCACCTGATTCACAGCAAAACAAATGTCAGGTCTAGTTATGGTAAGGTAAATCAGTTTACCAACTAGTTTTCTATAGAGTTTAGGATCCTGATAAGGTTTGCTGTCTTCAATCTCCCCCTCTCGTGGGACTTTGTAGCCATCCTCCATAGGCATCCTTGCTGTCTTGCCTCCATAAGCACCTGCACCTTTCAAAAGATCAAGTGTATACTTCCTTTGGGACATGAATAAGCCTTCCTTGGATCTACATATCTCAATTCCAAGAAAGTATTTCATTTCTCCCAAGTCTTTAATCTCAAACATGGATTTAAGAAACTCCTTGGTTGCTATGATACCTTCCTTATCACTTCCTGTGATAATGATGTCATCAACATACACAAGGAGTGCAATCATACCTGAGGGAGTAGTGAGTGTGAAGAGAGTGTGGTCTAGTTCAGACTTCTTGAAGCCTCGGCCATTCAGAGTAGTGCTCAGCTTGTTGTACCAAGCTCTTGGTGATTGCTTCAGCCCATAGATAGCTTTCTTCAGTCTCAATACATTTCCTCTCTTCACTAAGTGTTCTAGGCCTGGAGGTGGATGCATATATACTTCATCCTCAAGTTCACCTTGTAGGAATGCATTCTTCACATCCATTTGCCATAACCCCCATCCAAGATTCACAGCCAAGCTTAATACAATCCGTATTGTATGTAGTTTAGCTACTGGTGCAAAGGTTTCTATGTAATCTTCTCCATAAGTTTGAGTGAAACCTCTGGCTACTAGCCTTGACTTCTTCCTCTCAACCTTTCCATCAGCCTTATACTTGATTGTGAATATCCATTTACTACTCACAGCCTTCTTCCCTTTTGGTAACTCACTCTCATACCATGTATCATTCTTGATCATGGCTCCTGCCTCAGCTCCAACTGATTCCTTCCATTCTTTATCCATCATTGCCTCTTCATAGTTTCTTGGTATGTAGTTCTCATCCAAGTTTACCATAAAGGCACAATGTTCTTCAGGGTATTGAGCAAAGGAACACACAGCTTGAGAAGGATGCTCCACAGCTTGGGCATTGTAGTACACTCGCGTGTTTACCCAAGTAGAAGGATCCTTTCTCAGCCTTGTGCTTCTTCTCAATACTGGTTGGTTCTGAACCTGCTCCTCTTGGACACTCGGTTCTGGTGCTTCAGCCTGAGCTTCTACTTCTCCTTGGCTTTGATCACCTTGATTGTGAGAGCCTGAAACACTCTCTTCTTCTTCACTCAAGCCGGCTCCATCCTGACCATCTTCTTGAGTTTCAGATTCCCTGCCCCCCTCACGATCAAGGTGAGGTGACTGATTAGCTTCACTAGGGGCCGGAGAACTCTCATGTTGGTTCCTACTCCCCACATTTGGATCCTGGTTCATCTTGATACCTAGACCCTCCAAAATCAGTCTTAAGGCGCCTGCCTTATCTGACGTTAGATCCTTTAGCTCCTCTTGATTCCTTTCTTCATAGTATCCTCTAGCTTCTATGAACTTCACATCTCTAGAGATTAGGACTCTTCTAGTATCTGGATCATAGCACTTGTATCCCTTTTGTGTTGTTGAATAGCCAATAAACATAGCCTTAGTGCTCCTTGCCTCTAGCTTGTTTCTTAACTCTCCTGGTACCAACACAAAGCATAGACATCCAAATACTCTCAAGTAATCCACTGATGGCTTGTGCTTGTTTAGAACTTCAAATGGTGCTTGATCCTTCAACACCTTTGTGGGAATCCTGTTGATCAAGTAACAAGCAGTAGCCACAGCATCACTCCAGAACCTCTTTGGAACATTTGCTTGGAACATCATTGACCTAGCAACCTCCATCAAGTGTCGGTTCTTCCTCTCAGCTACCCCATTCTGTTGTGGAGTATAAGGACAGCTTGTTTGATGCAAGATCCCATGATGCTCTAGATGACTTTTGAACGCATAGCTTGTGTACTCCCCTCCATTATCTGATCTCAAAATTTTAATCTTGGCATTATAATGGTTAGTCACATGAGCTTGAAAGTTCTTAAATGCATCTATCACTCTATCTTTTGATGGGATTAAAGTTAACCAGGTGTATTTGGATTTTTCATCAATGAATGTGACAAAGTATTTATGATTGTCTCTAGATATGCAAGGTGCAGTCCACACATCAGAATGAATAAGATCAAAGCACTTATCATAAACACTAGTAGAGTTTGGAAACACAGTTTTACAATGCTTGCCTAAAATGCAAGCTTCACAATCCTTATTCTCAAATAAAACACCTGGTAACATCAAGTTTAAAGCTCTACCATGAGGATGTCCTAATCTAGCATGCCACAAAGCATTTTTATTTATACTAGAAGCAGTAGTAAATGAGCAATTGTAATTGGAAACAGGATCAAGTTCTTCAAGCAAATACAACTCTCCTTTAGTGATTCCTTTTCCAATCACGTGGCTGCTCTCAATATCCTGAAACTTTACATCATTAGGACTGAATATAACATTGCAATTCAAATCAGTTGTGCATTTCTTAACAGATAGCAAGTTAGATGTAAATTCAGGCATGTAGAAAGCTCTAGTGTTCTTATCAAACAACTTCAAATTTCCTATTCCTCTAATAGGGATCTTGTCTCCATTTGCAATCATAACATGTCCACTAGTTGGTTCTATATCCTTAATCAGATTTGTATCACTAATCATGTGATGAGATGCACCAGAATCAACAATTAATGGCTTAGTTATATTGCTAGCAGTATGACAACGGTTCAAAGGTGATCTAAATGCATTTAGTTCATGATTTATCCTAGCATTTCTAGCAAAAGTGTACTCATGTCTAGCATGTTCATTGCCTTTAACCCTATCCATCCTAGCAATATCAGCAACACAAGGAGATGTTTCTATAGTCTTAGCTATCATGGATGCACCAAAGGAGTATCCATGAGTGTTACCATTCTCCTTGAGCATTTTGATGAGAGCATCCATCTCGGATCTCCTGATGAAGTCTTGATCATTGCCACGGATGTTAGGAGCTCCTGAGTATGTCACCAGTGCCTTGCCATCACCCTCACGTCCCTCTCCTTCAGCTCCACGGCTAGATGATCCGGCTCCACTTGTTCCTTCAGAAGCATGAGCCCTTGCCTCCCTTTCCTTCATGAACTTCGCTGGCTTCAGATGAGGATGTAGTATCCAGCACTGGCTCTTCTTGTGCCCATGCTTCTTGCAGTGATCACAATTGCCATTGAACTTCCTATCCTCATACTTGCCGTGTGCTGCTCTGTTGGCTTGTGGTATCTCCTCATGATCAGTTCGCGCAGCATTGGCTAGAGACAAGTCTCCTTTACCACCAAACAAGCCAATGGAGCCTTGCTCCTTTTGTATCTGAGCACACGCATCCTCCAGGTCCGGAAGCTTCTCAGCCCTCAACATATGCTGAATCAACCCACTGTAGCTTGGATTCAATGTAAGCAACAACCCAAAGACTTTATCTTGCTCTCTCCTTTCATTTAGCAGCTCTGGATCAGTTGTGCTCGGCCTCAGCATCTCCAGCTCTGACCAGAGTGTCCGGAACCTCCCCAAATGCTTAGTGAACTCCATGTCCTCCTGAGTTAGATCATTCAAAGCTTTCTTCACTTCAAAGACCCGGCTGAGGTTAGAGGTGTTTCCATACACCTTCTTCAATGTTTCCCACAGCTCCTTGGCTGTCTCACAATAGCTGTAAGCATCTAGAATGGCTGGCTCCAACGAGCTATGAAGAGCAGACATCACCACCATGTCCTCTTGTTGCCACTTCTCAGCTTCAGCTTCCGAGACACTCTCCTTGTCTCCTCCTTGAGTAATGAGCTTTGGAGCCTCACCAGATGTGATGTGCTTCCATAAACCCTTACTTCCCACAGCAGTCTTCACCATCCTAGACCATACTAGGTAGTTACTTCCCTTGAAAGTCACAGCAACCTTCATCTTGGAACCACTCTCCATCTTCAACAGTTTCACTTCAATAACTTGTAAAAGACTTGATCTTGAGACTCAGAACTACAACACCAGCTCAAACCCTTCCGTGCCTTGTCTTTACTCTTCAAAGAACCCTCAAAAAGCTAGATAAGACTTTCGGTATGAAGATGTAGCTCCCGGGATGCAGCTTCTTCCAAGAACACTCACACCACTCTCACTTGATCTCCCAAAGTTTCAAGTTTGAATCTTCAAGAGAAAAACGCCAAGAACTCAGATTGAAATCAACCTGGCTCTGATACCATATAAGATTTGAGTAAAGTAAAAGATAATCTGAGTTTAGATAAGAATAGAGAAGAGATTAAGAGACTAATGGAGAATCATTGTGAAAAGTATAGAGAGATTGATTTGTTTAGAACTGTCTAATCTTTATTAATGAGCTTAGGATACATTATATAGTAAGAGAGAGTCTCTAGGGTTTCGAAATACAAGAGGAGAAAGCATGTGAAGTCAATGGATAGGATAAGAATGCATTTGAACTATCCAATAGGAGTGACCGCGTGTGTGAAGCATCTTTGCTTTATGCCTTCTTCTTTCCAGCCCAAGACAGGCTGTCACACGCTCCTTCTTCCTTTGGTAACGGTCTGATCCTTCAGATAAGTGATCAAAGCTTCTTCTTATCTAGTTAAGTTACTTAAGTAACTCTTGGCTTAACCGTGGCTGAGGTAAGTGTGTATGGCCATGTACGGCCATGTACGGCCATGTACGGCCTTGTACGGATGCCTCAGCCTCACTTCTCCATTCCTCCTAAGCTCCTTCTTCTCCATTCATACTTAACCTCTCAAGCCTTCTCTTTACCTCAAATGTCTCAACTCATCTCAACACCTAAGAGAATTATTCCACTTCCTGGTGATTCTCCACTACTTTTTGTATCCAAATCCAGCTTCTTACATCGCGATTCATCCTTGTTTGATTAGAATGACGAGGAAGTTTACATATTCCCAAACATGAAAACTGGGATCACCTGATTTGAAAGTGGGATAACTTCTTCATCCTAACTCCTATAAGATTTATTCCACTTCCTGGTGATTCTCCACTACTTTATGTATCCAAATATGGCTTCTTACATCGCGATTCATCCTGTTTTGATCAGAATGACGAGAAAGTTATCATATTCCCAAACAGGAAAACTGGGATCACCTGATTTGAAAGTGTGATAACTTCTTCATCTTAATTCCTATGAGATTTATTCCACTTCCTGGTGATTTTCCACTGATTTAAGTATCCAAATACAGCTTCTTACATCGCGATTCATCCTGGTTTGATGAAAATGATGAGGAAGTTGTGATATTCCCATACAGGAAAACTGGGATCACCTGATTTGAAAGTGTGATAACTTCTTCATCCTAACTCTTATGGGATTTATTCTACTTCCTGGTGATTCTCCACAACTTTGTGTATCCAAATATAGGTTCTTACATCGCGATTCATCCTTGTTTGATCAGAATGACGAGGAAGTTATCATATTCCTAAATAGGAAAACTAGGATCACCTGATTTGAAAGTGGGATAACTTCTTCATCCTAATTCCTATGAGATTTATTCCACTTCTTGGTGATTCTCCACTTCTTTATGTATCCAAATACAGCTTCTTACATCGCGATTCATCCCGATTTGATTAGAATGACGAGGAAGTTGTCATATTCCCAAACAGGGAAACTAGGATCACCTGATTTGAAAGTGGGATAACTTCTTCATCCTAATTCCTATGAGATTTATTCCACTTCCTGGTGATTCTCCACTTCTTTATGTATCCAAATACAGCTTCTTACATCGCGATTCATCCTGGTTTGATTAGAATGACGAGGAAGTTGTCATATTCCCAAACTGGAAAACTGGGATCACCTGATTTGGAAGTGGGATAACTTCTTCATCCTAACTCCTATGAGATTTATTCCACTTCCTGGTGATTCTCCACAACTTTATGTATCCAAATCCAACTTCTTACATCGCGATTCATCCTGGTTTGATCATAATGACGAGGAAGTTGTCATATTCCCAAACAGGAAAACTGGGATCACCTGATTTGAAAGTGGGATAACTTCTTCATCCTAATCCCTATGAGATTTATTCCACTTCCTAGTGATTCTCCACTTCTTTATTTATCCAAATACAGCTTCTTACATCGCGATTCATCCTGTTTTGATTAGAATGACAAGGAAGTTTACATATTCCCAAACAGGAAAACTGGGATTACCTGATTTGAAAGTGGGATAACTTCTTCATCCTAACTCCTATGAGATTTATTCAACTTCCTCGTGATTCTCCACCACTTTATATATCCAAATACAACTTTTTACATCGCGATTCATCTTGGTTAGATCAGAATGGCGAAGAAGTTGTCATATTCCCAAGCAAGAAAACTGGGATCACCTGATTTGAAAGTGGGATAACGTCTTCATCCTAACTCCTATGAGATTTATTCAACTTCCTGGTGATTCTCCACTACTTTTTGTATAGAAATACAGCTTCTTACATGCGATTCATCCTGGTTTGATAGGAATGACGAGGAAGTTATCATATTTCCAAATAGGAAAACTAGGATCACCTGATTTGAAAGTGGGATAACTTCTTCATCCTAATTCCTAAGAGAATTATTCCACTTCCTGGTGATTCTCCACTACGTTTTGTATACAAATACAGCTTCTTACATCGCGATTCATCCTGGTTTGATTAGAATGACGAAGAAGTTGTCATATTCCCAAACATGAAAACTGGGATCACCTGATTTGAAAGTGTGATAACTTCTTCATCCTAACCCCTATTAGAATTATTCCACTACCTGGTGATTCTCCACTACTTTTTGTATCCAAATCCAGCTTCTTACATCGCGATTCATCCTTGTTTGATTAGAATGACGAGGAAGTTGTTATATTCCCAAACAAGAAAACTGGGATCACCTGATTTGAAAGTGGGATAACTTCTTCATCCTAACTCCTATAAGATTTATTCCACTTCCTGGTGATTCTCCACTACTTTATGTATCCAAATATGGCTTCTTACATCGCGATTCATCCTGGTTTGATCAGAATGACGAGGAAGTTGTCATATTCCCAAACAGGAAAACTGGGATCACTTGATTTGAAAGTGGGATAACTTCTTCATCCAAATTACTATGAGATTAATTCCACTTCCTGGTGATTCTCCACTACTTTATGTATCCAAATACAGCTTCTTTCATCGCGATTCATCCCGGTTTGATTAGAATGACGAGGAAGTTTACATATTCCCAAACAGGAAAACTGGCATTACCTGATTTGAAAGTGGGATAACTTCTTCATCCTAACTCTTATAAGATTTATTCAACTTCCTGGTGATTCTCCACTACTTTATATATCCAAATACAGCTTTTTACATCGCGATTCATCCTGATTTGATCAGAATGACGAGGAAGTTTTCATATTCCCAAACAGGAAAACTGGGATCACCTGATTTGAAAGTGGGATAACTTCTTCATCCTAACTCCTATGAGATTTATTCCACTTCCTGGTGATTCTCCACTACTTTATGTATCCAAATACGGCTTCTTAAATCGCGATTCATCCTGGTTTGATCAGAATGACGAGAAAGTTGTCATATTCCCAAACAGGAAAACTGGGATCACCTGATTTGAAAGTGTGATAACTTCTTCATCCTAATTCCTATGAGATTTATTCCACTTCCTGGTGATTTTCCACTGATTTATGTATCCAAATACAGCTTCTTACATCGCGATTCATCCTGGTTTGATGAAAATGACGAGGAAGTTGTGATATTCCCATACAGGAAAACTGGGATCACCTAATTTGAAAGTGTGATAACTTCTTCATCCTAACTCTTATGAGATTTATTCTACTTCCTGGTGATTCTCCACAACTTTGTGTATCCAAATATAGGTTCTTACATCGCGATTCATCCTGGTTTGATCAGAATGACGAGGAAGTTATCATATTCCTAAATAGGAAAACTGGGATCACCTGATTTGAAAGTGGGATAACTTCTTCATCCTAATTCCTATGAGATTTATTCCACTTCCTGGTGATTCTCCACTTCTTTATGTATCCAAATACAGCTTCTTACATCGCGATTCATCCTGGTTTGATTAGAATGACGAGGAAGTTGTCATATTACCAAACTGGAAAACTGGGATCACCTGATTTGAAAGTGGGATAACTTCTTCATCCTAATTCCTATGAGATTTATTCCACTTCCTGGTGATTCTCCACTTCTTTATGTATCCAAATACAGCTTCTTACATCGTGATTCATCCTGGTTTGATTAGAATGACGAGGAAGTTGTCATATTCCCAAACTGGAAAACTGGGATCACCTGATTTGAAAGTGGGATAACTACTTCATCCTAACTCCTATGAGATTTATTCCACTTCGTGGTGATTCTCCACTTCTTTATGTATCCAAATACAGCTTCTTACATCGTGATTCATCCTGGTTTGATTAGAATGACGAGGAAGTTGTCATATTCCCAAACTGGAAAACCGGGATCACCTGATTTGAAAGTGAGATAACTTCTTCATCCTAACTCCTATGAGATTTATTCCACTTCCTGGTGATTTTCCACAGCTTTATGTATCCAAATCTAACTTCTTACATCGCGATTCATCCTGGTTTTATCATAATGACGAGGAAGTTGTCATATTCCCAAACAGGAAAACTTGGATCACCTGATTTGAAAGTGGGATAACTTCTTCATCCTAATCCCTATGAGATTTATTCCACTTCCTGGTGATTCTCCACTTCTTTATGTATCCAAATACAGCTTCTTACATAGCGATTCATCCTGTTTTGATTAGAATGACGAGGAAGTTTACATATTCCCAAACAGGAAAACTGGGATTACCTGATTTGAAAGTGGGATAACTTCTTCATCCTAACTCCTATGAGATTTATTCAACTTCCTGGTGATTCTCCACTACTTTATATATCCAAATACAGCTTTTTACATCGCGATTCATCTTGGTTTGATCAGAATGGCGAGGAAGTTGTCATATTCCCAAACAGGAAAACTGGGATCACCTGATTTGAAAGTGGGATAACTTCTTCATCCTTACTCCTATGAGATTTATTCAACTTCCTGGTGATTCTCCACTACTTTTTGTATAGAAATACAGCTTCTTACATGCGATTCATCCTGGTTTGATCGGAATGACGAGGAAGTTATCATATTTCCAAATAGGAAAACTGGGATCACCTGATTTGAAAGTGGGATAACTTCTTCATCCTAATTCCTAAGAGAATTATTCCACTTCCTGGTGATTCTCCACTACGTTTTGTATACAAATACAGCTTCTTACATCGCGATTCATCCTGGTTTGATTAGAATGACGAGGAAGTTGTCATATTCCCAAACATGAAAACTGGGATCACCTGATTTGAAAGTGTGATAACTTCTTCATCCTAACCCCTATGAGAATTATTCCACTACCTGGTGATTCTCCACTACTTTTTGTATCCAAATCCAGCTTCTTACATCGCGATTCATCCTTGTTTGATTAGAATGAGGAGGAAGTTGTTATATTCTCAAACAAGAAAACTGAGATCACCTGATTTGAAAGTGGGATAACTTCTTCATCCTAACTCCTATAAGATTTATTCCACTTCCTGGTGATTCTCCACTACTTTATGTATCCAAATATGGCTTCTTACATCGTGATTCATCCTGGTTTGATCAGAATGACGAGGAAGTTGTCATATTCCCAAACAGGAAAACTGGGATCACCTGATTTGAAAGTGGGATAACTTCTTCATCCTAATTCCTATGAGATTAATTCCACTTCCTGGTGATTCCCCACTACTTTATGTATCCAAATACAGCTTCTTTCATCGCGATTCATCCTGGTTTGATTAGAATGACGAGGAAGTTTACATATTCCCAAACAGGAAAACTGGCATTACCTGATTTGAAAGTGGGATAACTTCTTCATCCTAACTCCTATAAGATTTATTCAACTTCCTGGTGATTCTCCACTACTTTATATATCCAAATACAGCTTTTTACATCGCGATTCATCCTGGTTTGATCAGAATGACGAGGAAGTTGTCATATTCCCAAACAGGAAAACTGGGATCACCTGCTTTGAAAGTGGGATAACTTCTTCATCCTAACTCCTATGACATTTATTCCACTTCCTGGTGATTCTCCACTACTTTATGTATCCAAATACGGCTTCTTACATCGCGATTCATCCTGGTTTGATCAGAATGACGAGAAAATTGTCATATTCCCAAACAGGAAAACTGGGATCACCTGATTTGAAAGTGGGATAACTTCTTCATCCTAATTCCTATGAGATTTATTCCACTTCCTGGTGATTCTCCACTAATTTATGTATCCAAATACAGCTTCTTACATAGCGATTCATCCTGGTTTGATTAAAATGACGAGGAAGTTGTCATATTCCCAAACAGGAAAACTGGGATCACCTGATTTGAAAGTGTGATAACTTCTTCACCCTAACTCCTATGAAATTTATTCTACTTCCTGGTGATTCTCCACAACTTTATGTATCCAAATATAGGTTCTTACATCGCGATTCATCCTGGTTTGATCAGAATGACGAGGAAGTTTTCCTATTCCTAAATAGGAAAACTAGGATCACTTGATTTGAAAGTGGGATAACTTCTTCATCCTAACTCCTATGAGATTTATTCAACTTCTTGGTGATTCTCCACTACTTTATGTATCCAAATACTGCTTCTTACATCGCGCATCCTGGTTTGATCAGAATGACGAGGAAGTTGTCATATTCCCAAACAGGAAAACTGGGATCACCTGATTTGAAAGTGGGATAATTTCTTCATCCTAATTCTTATGAGATTTATTCCACTTCCTGGTGATTCTCCACTACTTTATGTATCCAAATACAGCTTCTTACATCGCGATTCATCCTGGTTTGATTAGAATGACGAGGAAGTTGTCAAATTCTCAAACAGGAAAACTGGGATCACCTGATTTGAAAGTGGGATAACTTCTTCATCCTAATTCCTATGAGAATTATTCCACTTCCTGGTGATTCTCCACTACTTTTTGTATACAAATACAGCTTCTTACATCGCGATTCATCCTGATTTGATAAGAATGACGAAGAAGTTGTCATATTCCCAAATAGGAAAACTGGGATCACCTGATTTGAAAGTGTGATAATAATGAGATCCTAGGACTCTTCTCTGGATGGCATGGATAGATCCTTGCATAAACGAATCAAAGACTCAAGTTTATCAAGGTTGTGGATCGAATGGTGACACAAGAGGCTGCGGAGAGGCTTCTTGATACTCCTAGGCTTAGATCGGATATGACACACCTTTCTAAAGCCCTTGGGCGTTGGATATTACACACCAACAGACTGGATATTACACACCAGACACTCTCTTAACTTGTGAAAGCAAGGGAGAAGAAAACACAAAGGTTTAAGTGAAAGAAAACTTGATAGATGCTAGGGTTGCCGTCACACACATATATATATAGTGAAAGGCTTGGAACAGGCTCCAAGCATTTCGAAATTAAAGGAACAGGCTCCTCCAATTAATGTAGAAACAAAGACATAACTTAGATAGAGTTTTCGAAAATAAAAGACATAAGTACTTAGAAGTAAAAGATAACATAAGGTT
The DNA here is from genome assembly GCF_020379485.1 of Brassica napus. Lineage (NCBI taxonomy): Eukaryota > Viridiplantae > Streptophyta > Magnoliopsida > Brassicales > Brassicaceae > Brassica > Brassica napus. Next base: position 50,539 of record NW_026014499.1, on the reverse strand, counting down.
CTTCATGTGGTTTGATCCGAGAGTATCAACTAGGTGATATGATAGCAAGACTATGTGTTGAGATGTGTTGAGGTATATGTGAAGGCATTGAGGAGTTAAGGACATGAGAAAGCTAAGGAGTGAAAGGAAAGGGAGTTAAGAGTAAACTAAGGCATGGTACGGACGGGCCATCCGTACACTGACCGTACCAAGGTAAAACTAGGATGGTAACTTCACCGAGTAACTCTTATGGACCGAGGTGAAGTTACACTCGACCAAAAGCTTATCCAGAAGTTGGAGTGGATAAGGGAGGCGCGGCTTGACAGCTAGGACAGGCTGGCAAGGGCTGGAAAGGAAGAGCATCTTGGACCAGGATCAGGAAGATGCCCGAACGTGTGAAGCTAGTCATTGGCCGGTTCAAACAAAAGCAAAGGCTCTTCCCTTGACCTCACATGCTTATCTACTCTTGTGTTTCGAAAACCCTAATGTTTAGAACAATATAAATATGTAACCTCACTCATTAATAAGATCATACAGTTCTGAGTCTCTCTCTAATTTCCTAAGTCACCATGATTCTCTCTTAGACACTAAACAGCTCTCAAGTCTCTTAATCTTTCATAATCTCTTCCTAATCTCTACTTAAACTCTTACTTATATTCTAGTTACTCTAAGGATCTCTAAATATCATATGGTATCAGAGCCAGGTTCATTAGAATCTGGGGTTTGATCTTTAGAGAGTTACAAGCTGAAGGCTTTGAAGCTACACGCGAGTGGCTTTGAAGGTGTTTGGGCTGTGCTACGTTCAGTGTGTGTTTACGCGATCCTAGACTCAAGATTGGTGTGTGTACGTGATTCAAGACTCAAGATTTCATCAGATTCAAGCTGTTCAAGTCAAGCTGAGCAAAGATGGAACATGGTATGAACATGAGGATGAAGGTAGCGGTTACTTTCAAAGGTAACAACTACCTTGTGTGGTCTCGGATGGTGAAGACTGCGGTGGGAAGTAAGGGTTTGTGGGGGCACATCACAACAGGGGAGGCTCCGAAACTCATTACTCAGGGAGGAGATCAAGAAGAGGTCTCCAATGAAGTGGCTGTAGAGAAATGGCAACAAGAAGACATGCTGGTGATGACGGTTTTACACGCATCCTTGGATCCAGCTATCTTGGATGCCTACAGCTACTGTGAATCAGCCAAGGAGCTGTGGGACACGCTGAAGAAGGTGTATGGGAACATCTCCAACCTCAGCCGTGTGTTTGAAGTGAAGCAAGCTATCAACCGTCTAGTACAAGAGGATATGGAGTTCACTAAGCACTTGGGAAGGTTCAGGTCCTTATGGTCAGAACTGGAGATGCTGAGGCCGAGCACAATTGATCCTGATCAGTTGAATGAGAGGCGTGAGCAAGATAAGGTCTTTGGGCTGCTTCTCACGTTGAACCCGGCCTACACTCAACTCATCCAGCACATGTTAAGGGCTGACAAGCTTCCGGACCTTGAGGATGTGTGTGCGCAAATCCAAAGGGAGCAAGGGTCTATGGGGTTGTTTGGAGGAAAGGGGGAGCTCTCTCTTGCCAATCAGGCAGCTCATGAGGACTTAACCGAAGCTCCACAAGCTAACAAGGCATCTCACGGGAAGTATGAGGACAGGAAGTTCAATGGTAACTGTGATCATTGCAAGAAGCATGGTCATAAGAAGAGCCAATGTTGGATACTACACCCACACCTCAAGCCGGCCAAGTTCATGAAGGAGCGTGAGGGAAGGGCAAATGTGACTGAAGGATCAAGTGGAGCTGGCACCATCAAGACAAGTGAGGTGGATGGTCATGGAGGCAATGATGGGAATGGGAAGTCTCTGGTGGCTTACACAGGCGCCTCAAGCTCATGCAGCAACAATGACTACATCAGGAGATCAGACCTTGATGCACTCTTCAAAATGCTAAAGGAAAACGGTAACACTTATGGTTATTCCTTTGGAGCCTCTATGATTGCATATAAGGATGATCACTTGATTAGAGAACTAGTAGAACGGTTAGAAGCTAGGAATGAGTATAGATATGCACACATTGCTAGAAATGATAGGATGTCTCCATCACTTAGTAATCTATGTCATAATGCTAAACGAGTAGAGAAACCATTGATTATTGATTCTGGTGCATCACATCATATGATAAGTGATGAGAAACTGATTAAGGATATAGAACCTACTCATGGGCATGTAATGATAGCAAATGGAGATAAGATACCTATTAAGGGAATAGGGAAGCTTAAGTTGTTTAACAAAGAATCTAAAGCTTTTTACATGCCTGAATTCACATCAAACCTATTATCTGTAAAGAAATGTACTAATGATTTACAATGCAATGTTATCTTTAGTCCTAATGATGTGAAATTTCAGGATATTGAGAGCAGTAGATTGATTGGGAAAGGAGTGACTAAAGGAGATCTCTATATGCTTGAAGAACTCACTTCTGTTCCTGATTATAGTTGCTCGTTTACTTCTGCTTCTTTGTTGAATAAACATGCATTGTGGCATGCTAGAGTAGGACACCCTCATGTTAAAGCTTTGAACTTAATGGTACCAGGTGTTGTGTTTGAAAACAAAAATTGTGAAGCTTGCATTTTAGGCAAGCATTGTAGGAATGTGTTTCAAAAGTCTACTACCGTTTATGAGAATTGCTTTGATCTAGTTCATTCAGATGTGTGGACTGCCCCTTGCTTATCTAGAGATAGCTATAAGTATTTTGTCACATTCATTGATGAAAAATCCAAATACACCTGGTTAACCTTAATTCAGACCAAAGATAGGGTGCTTGATGCATTTAGGAACTTTCAAACTTATGTGACTAACCATTATCATGCTAAGATTAAAATTTTGAGATCAGATAATGGAGGAGAGTACACAAGCAATGCATTCAAGCAACACTTATCACAATATGGGATTCTACATCAAACAAGTTGTCCGTATACTCCACAGCAAAATGGAGTGGCTGAGAGGAAGAATAGGCACCTCATGGAGGTGGCAAGGTCACTTATGTTTCAGAGTAACGTTCCAAAGAGATTTTGGAGTGATGCGGTTGCCACTGCTTGTTACTTGATCAATAGAACTCCAACCAAGATTCTGAATGAGAAGGCTCCATTTGAAGTTCTAAACAAGTACAAGCCAGTTCTTGATTACTTGAAAGTCTTTGGATGTCTATGCTTTGTGCTCAAGCCAGGAGAGATGCGCAACAAGCTAGAAGCAAGAAGTACCAAGGCTGTATTCATAGGATACTCAGCTACACAGAAAGGATACAAGTGCTATGATCCTATAGCAAGAAGAGTACTTGTATCTAGAGACGTGAAGTTCTTAGAAGATAGAGGGTACTATGAAGAAAAGAATCAAGAAGACCTGAAGGACTTAACATCAGACAAGGCCACCACCTTGCGGATCATCCTTGAAGGTCTCGGAATCAGTACATCCCAGGATCCAAGAGATCACACGACTACACCTCCTGAAGTTGGTTCACCATCCCACCTTGATCATGAGGGAGGAGAGGAGCATGAAGAGCCTATACAAGAGGCTAACCAAGATGAAGGAGGAGTAGAGAACGAAGGAGAAGAGAGCATAGGTTCTGATGGTCATGGGCATGATCATGGTGTGATACAAACACCTTCTCAAAACGAAGTGGTAGAAGAAGCACAGGAAGAAGAACCGGTTGTGCAGCCACTAAGAAGGAGTACAAGGATAAAGAAGGATCCTTCTAGCTGGGTAAACACGAGAGTGTACTACAATGCCCAAGCTGTGGAGCATCCTTCTCAAGCCGTGTGCTCCTTTGCTCAATATCCAGAAGCACATTGTGCTTTCATGGTAAACTTGGATGAGAATCACATCCCAAGAAGCTATGAAGAGGCAATGAAGGATAAGGAATGGAAGGAATCAGTAGGAGCTGAGGCAGGAGCTATGATAAAGAATGATACATGGTATGAGAGTGAACTACCAAAAGGGAAGAAGGCAGTGTCTAGTAGATGGATCTTCACAATCAAATACAAGGCTGATGGGCAGATTGAGAGGAAGAAAACTAGATTAGTAGCAAGAGGGTTCACTCAGACATATGGGGAGGATTACATTGAGACATTTGCCCCTGTAGCTAAGCTACACACCATTAGGATTGTTCTAAGCTTGGCGGTTAATCTTGGATGGGGATTGTGGCAAATGGATGTAAAGAATGCATTCTTACAAGGGGAACTTGAGGATGAAGTCTGTTGAGATGAGGTAATAAAGAGAGGATACATTGATAGAGAAAGAGGATTGAGGCATACAGTAACTTTGGAGTTTTACCACAGTAACTTTAGTTTTACTGTGGTAACTCAGTTAAAGCTTGGAAAGTGATCTTGCTTCACTTTGGAGAGTTACCCACGACCAAGGAGCTCTTGGATAAGGAAGGAGCAGTCTGGATAAGGTTTCCTCAAGCTAGAGAGGCTGGAGACAGGCTGTAAAGTAGACAGCATCTAGTAAAAGATGCCAAAGGGATCAAGCATGTGAAGACTCCCATTGGATGCTTTTGGATGGCTCTCTTTGACTACACATGCTCTGAATCTATTTCTTATCTCTCTGATTTCGAAATGTATTTACTCTCTCACATAAATATGTTGTAAACCTCATCTTTAATAATTAATGGAGTTTTGAGTCTCTCTCCTTATTCTCTCACTAAAATCTCTTAATCTCTTTAATCTTTTCATCTGATTATCTCTGATTATTTGAATCATGCTTTAATACACAAAAGTGTATATGGTATCAGAGCCAGGTTGGCAAAAAGGGGGTGAGTGTGATTTCTTTTTCTCAAAATCAGAGTGTTCTTGAGTGTTCTTGGGGTTGTTGAGGTTTCTGGGTATGTGTGTTGTCTATTCTTTTGTGGCTGGGTTTATTTGAGATTCTCTGGTGGAAACATGGATATGAAGCACGAATCTAATGGAGCAGTGAAGATTCAAGAAGAAAACAAGTGGGTTTGGCCAAGATGGGTAAAGAAGCCTTAGGAAGCTGTGAGATTTGGAGTAATCATGTAAAGGGAGAACCTTTAATGGAGAGAGCTGCTGATGGGGGTCAGACAGCAAGGTTGAAGTGTGAAGATCAGTTGAGTCTTGAAGAAAGTATATCTCTTGAGAAGATTGAAGATGTTTATGAGAACAAGATCAATCTAAGGAGGATGTATGAAGTCAGGAAGATGATCTGTGAGTTAAAACAAGGGAAAGAAGGTTTCAATCAGCATGTGAAGAAGCTGAGATGTTTGTGGTCGGAGTTACAAAGCTTGAGACCAAGAAGTTGTGATCCAAGAGTGCTAGAAGAGTGGCGAGAGCAAGATGTTGTCTTCAGCTTCTTTGCAAGCTTGGATTCATCTTATGGCTGGTTGGTAAAGCTTATTCTCAAGGAAGATAAGCTACCCAGCATGGAAGAAGTGTGTGTACTTGTTCAGAGGCTTCATCAAGTGATGGAAGAGAACAAAGAGATAACTTGGAGTAAGGAGGGTGCTAAAAGGAAGAAGGGAAGGCTGAGACGACGTTCTAAGGCTCAGATCAGAAGAGGAAGGTGTTGGAAGAGAAGCATACTGTCTGGTTATCAAGGTAGCTATGGTACTATGAAGATGGGCAGAGAAGAAGCACAACAGATTCTTATGGGAGAGTGTTCTTACTCAGCTTACATGGGAGAATCTGTAGAGAGCAGTGGGGTCATGAGGAAGCTAGAGACCAAAGGAGCAGATGAGCGTGTCACAAAGGAGGAATGGGATGAGTTTGTCAAGTATGTGTATGCTTTGGCTACGACCCGGAGACAAGGTGCTCCTGCCAAAGCATCCACATCCAACAAACCCATCATTGTTGATTCTGGAGCAAGTCATCACATGATTAGTGATAGAAGCTTAATGAGTGATGTAAAGAAAGCCACTGGGGGTGTGATGATAGCTAATGGAGATAGGATTCCAATAGAGGGGGTTGGAAAGCTCAAGCTATTTGACAAAGACTCAGATGCCTTCTACATGCCACAGTTTGCTTCAAATCTGGTATCTGTGAGGAAAGCCACAATTGATCTTGGCTGTCAAGTAGTATTCAGGCCAGATGATGTTGAGTTCCAAGATTTGAAGACTGGAAGGGTCATTGGGAGAGGAGACAGCAAGAATAATCTATACCAGCTCCAATTGGCTAAGATCTCTAAACCCTTTGATTCTATGTGTTTGAGTAGTACTTATGAGAAGATTGATAGTATTACTTGGCATGCTAGATTGGGACATCCTCATGCTCGTGCTATTGAATTGATAATTCCTAATATGTCATTTAATCACTTGGAGTGTGAAGCATGCATATTAGGAAAGCATTGTAGGACTGTTTTTCCAACATCAGAAACTACTTATGAGCATTGCTTTGATCTAGTTCATTCAGATGTGTGGACGGCTCCTTGTTTGTCTAGAGATAGCCAGAAGTACTTTGTGACATTCATTGATGAGAAGTCTAAGTATACTTGGCTTACATTGCTTCCATCTAAAGATAGGGTGCTAGAAGCATTTATGAACTTCCAAGCATATGTATCTAATCAATACAATGCTACTGTGAAGGTACTGAGATCAGATAATGGAGGTGAATACATCAGCAATGCCTTCAAGAGTCATCTAGCCAAGCATGGGATTGTGCATCAGACTAGCTGCCCTTATACACCACAGCAGAATGGTGTAGCTGAGAGGAAGAACAGGCACTTGATGGAGGTTGCTAGATCGATGATGTTTCATGCAAATGTCCCAAAACGTTTTTGGAGTGATGCTGTGCAGACTGCTTGCTATCTCATCAACCGGGTTCCAACCAAGATATTGAAGAATCTGTCTCCATTTGAAGTTTTGAACAAGAGCAAACCTGTCATTGATCACCTACGTGTCTTTGGGTGTGTGTGCTATGTCATGGTTCCAGGAGAGCAGAGAAACAAGCTGGAGGCAAAGAGTACTAAGGCTATGTTCATTGGTTACTCTATCACTCAAAGGGGTACAAGTGCTATGATCCTGAAGCAAGGAGGGTGATGGTATCTAGAGAAGTGAAGTTTGTTGAAACTAAAGGCTATTATGAAGAAAAGGAGTGGGAAAATCTGAAGGATTTGTCTCAAGCTCCATCTGATAAGGCAACAATACTGAGAGTGTTGTTGGAGAAGCTCGGGATAGGGATATCCCAGGATCAGGAACCCGGAAGGAGAGAGCCTTCCAATCAGACTGGTGGAGCTGGAAGAACAACTCCTCTTGATCATGAGAGGGGGAATGGAACTGAATTTGGTGAGCAAGAGCAAAACCAAGAGGATTCAGGCCTTCATGATCAAGATACATCACAAGAAGTTGAGAACAATGTTCAGTCTAGTGGAGAAGTAGATGAGGTTCAGTCTAGTGGAGAAGAACAAGTTGGACCGGCCAGTTCAGAAGAAGAGCAAGTGGAGCCGCCGGCTAGTGTGCAAACTGAAGATCAGGTTCAAGCTTTGAGGAGGAGCACAAGGATAAAGAGGGATCCTTCCAACTGGGTAAACACGAGAGTGTACTACAATGCCCAGGCTGTGGAGCATCCTTCTCAAGCCGTGTGTTCCTTCGCTGAGTTTCCAGAGGAGCATTATGCCTTTATGATTAGTCTGGATGAGAGTTATGTACCAAGGACTTATGAAGAAGCTATGTTAGACAAGGAATGGAAAGAATCAGTGGGAGCTGAAGCAGGTGCTATGATCAAGAATGATACATGGTATGAGAGTGAGCTGCCTAAGGGAAAGAAGGCTGTATCTAGTAGATGGATCTTCACAATCAAGTATCTAGCAAATGGACAGATTGATAGGAAGAAGACCAGATTGGTTGCAAGAGGATTTACACAAACCTATGGAGAGGATTACATTGATACCTTTGCACCAGTAGCTAAGCTGCACACAGTTCGGATTGTGTTGTCCATTGCAACAAACTTGGAGTGGGATTTGTGGCAGATGGATGTGAAGAATGCTTTCTTACAAGGTGAGCTAGAAGATGAGGTATACATGCTTCCTCCTCCTGGTCTTGAGCATCTAGTAAAACCAGGAAATGTTTTGAGATTGAAGAAGGCAATATATGGGCTGAAGCAGTCTCCTAGAGCTTGGTACAGGAAGCTGAGTACAACTCTCAATGGGAGAGGATTCAGGAAGTCTGAACTGGATCATACACTCTTCACTTTGGTTACTCCATCAGGGATCATTGTGATACTGGTATATGTGGATGATTTGATTATCACAGGGAGTGATAAGACTGGGATTAAAGCCACTAAAGAGTTCCTCAAGTCTGTGTTTGATATCAAAGACTTGGGAGAGATGAAGTATTTCTTGGGGATTGAGATATGCAGATCCAAGGAGGGTTTGTTTATGTGTCAAAGGAAGTATACAATGGATATGTTGAAGGAGACTGATGTACTTGGAGGAAAGGTAGCCAAGACACCTCTTGAAGAGGGGTATAAGGTCTTACGTGAGGGGGAGGTTGAAGAGAACCAGTTGTTTGAGGATGCTAAGCTGTATAGGAAGATGGTTGGCAAGCTGATCTACTTGACTATTACCAGGCCAGATATATGCTTTGCTGTGAATCAAGTGAGTCAACATATGCAGGCGCCAAAGGTCCATCACTGGAAGATGGTTGATAGGATACTGAGGTATTTGAGTGGGACGGCTGGACAAGGAGTTTGGATGGGCTGTAATGGCAGTACAGAAGTGGTTGGGTATTGTGATGCTGATTGGGCAGGAGATAGAGTGGACAGGAGATCAACTACTGGGTATTGTACATTCATTGGAGGGAACTTGGTTACTTGGAAGAGTAAGAAGCAGAAGGTTATCTCTTGTTCAAGTGCTGAAGCTGAGTATAGAGCCATGTTGAAGCTGACAAACGAGTTGGTGTGGATCAAGGGGATCTTGAAGCATCTAGAGATTGAGCAGAGTGCTCCTATGACTATGCATTGTGACAATCAAGCAGCTATCCACATTGCCTCCAACTCAGTGTTTCATGAGAGAACAAAGCACATAGAGGTGGATTGTCATAAAGTGAGGCAGATGATTATCCTAGGAGTGATTCTGCCATGTTATACAAGAAGTGAAGATCAGCTTGCAGATGTGTTTACCAAGGCAGCGAGATTGAAGACAATGGAGTCCATACTATCCAGGCTTGGACTCATTGATCTTACTCCCAGGAGCTGAGCCCCTTAACCATGGAGTCTCCACTCTTTTTCCCTCATCAAAGTTTTATCCCAATGGGTTTTCTTTGGTGAGGTTTTTAATGAGGGAGGTCTTCATGGTTTCCAAGCTTGACTTGTTTCACATGGTCAAGCTTGAGGGGGAGTGTTGAGATGAGGTAATAAAGAGAGGATACATTGATAGAGAAAGAGGATTGAGGCATACAGTAACTTTGGAGTTTTACCACAGTAACTTTAGTTTTACTGTGGTAACTCAGTTAAAGCTTGGAAAGTGATCTTGCTTCACTTTGGAGAGTTACCCACGACCAAGGAGCTCTTGGATAAGGAAGGAGCAGTCTGGATAAGGTTTCCTCAAGCTAGAGAGGCTGGAGACAGGCTGTAAAGTAGACAGCATCTAGTAAAAGATGCCAAAGGGATCAAGCATGTGAAGACTCCCATTGGATGCTTTTGGATGGCTCTCTTTGACTACACATGCTCTGAATCTATTTCTTATCTCTCTGATTTCGAAATGTATTTACTCTCTCACATAAATATGTTGTAAACCTCATCTTTAATAATTAATGGAGTTTTGAGTCTCTCTCCTTATTCTCTCACTAAAATCTCTTAATCTCTTTAATCTTTTCATCTGATTATCTCTGATTATTTGAATCATGCTTTAATACACAAAAGTGTATAAGTCTACATGTATCCTCCGCCAGGTCTAGACCATCTAGTGAAGAAAGGGAATGTACTGAGGTTAAAGAAGGCTATCTATGGCTTAAAGCAGTCACCAAGAGCGTGGTATAACAAGTTGAGCACAACTTTGAATGGACGTGGCTTCAGGAAGTCAGAGTTAGATCACACACTCTTCACCCTCACTACACCCTCAGGTATGGTTGCTCTCCTTGTGTATGTGGATGATATCATTATCACAGGTAGTGATAAGGAGGGTATCAAAGCAACCAAGGAGTTTCTCAAATCCATGTTTGAAATCAAAGATTTGGGAGAAATGAAATACTTTCTTGGAATTGAGATTTGTAGATCCAAGGAAGGGTTATTTATGTCCCAAAGGAAGTATACACTTGATCTTTTGAAAGATGCAGGTGCTTATGGAGGCAAGACAGCAAGGATGCCTATGGAGGATGGCTACAAAGTACCAAGAGAGGGGGAGATTGAAGACAGCAAGCCATTTCATGATCCTAAACTCTATAGAAAACTTGTTGGCAAATTGATTTACCTTACCATCACAAGACCTGACATATGTTTTGCTGTGAATCAGGTGAGTCAACATATGCAGCTTCCCAAGGAACATCATTGGCACATGGTGGAGAGGCTACTGATGTATCTGAATGGCTCGCCAGATCAAGGAGTCTGGATGGGGTGCAATGGAAGCACTGAAGTGGTGGGCTATTGTGATGCTGATTGGGCAGGAGATAGAGCTGATAGGAGATCAACAACCGGCTATTGCACATTCATTGGAGGCAACTTAGTTACATGGAAGAGTAAGAAGCAGAAGGTGGTCTCTTGCTCAAGTGCTGAAGCTGAGTATAGAGCTATGCTGAAGCTTACCAACGAGCTGGTGTGGATCAAAGGCATCTTGAAGCATTTGGAGATTGATCAAGCCGCACCTATGACAATGCATTGTGATAACCAAGCAGCTATTCACATTGCCTCCAACTCGGTGTTTCATGAGAGAACCAAGCACATTGAAGTTGATTGTCACAAGGTGAGGCAGATGATCATCCTAGGAGTCATCTTACCATGCTACACTCGGAGTGAAGATCAGTTGGCTGATGTGTTCACTAAGGCTGCAAGACAAAAGACTATGGAGTCCATTCACATTAGATTGGGACTCATAGATCTTGGGAAGAGAAGGAGCTGATCCCCTAAGTCATGAGGTCTTTACTCTTTTTCCCTCATCAAAGTTTTGTCCCAATGGGTTTTCTTTGGTGAGGTTTTTAATGAGGAAGATCTCATGGCTGTCCAAGCTTAGACTATCATAAAGCTAAGCTTGAGGGGGAGTGTTGAGATGTGTTGAGGTATATGTGAAGGCATTGAGGAGTTAAGGACATGAGAAAGCTAAGGAGTGAAAGGAAAGGGAGTTAAGAGTAAACTAAGGCATGGTACGGACGGGCCATCCGTACACTGACCATACCAAGGTAAAACTAGGATGGTAACTTCACCGAGTAACTCTTATGGACCGAGGTGAAGCTTATCCAGAAGTTGGAGTGGATAAGGGAGGCGCGGCTTGACAGCTAGGACAGGCTGGCAAGGGCTGGAAAGGAAGAGCATCTTGGACCAGGATCAGGAAGATGCCCGAACGTGTGAAGCTAGTCATTGGCCGGTTCAAACAAAAGCAAAGGCTCTTCCCTTGACCTCACATGCTTATCTACTCTTGTGTTTCGAAAACCCTAATGTTTAGAACAATATAAATATGTAACCTCACTCATTAATAAGATCATACAGTTCTGAGTCTCTCTCTAATTTCCTAAGTCACCATGATTCTCTCTTAGACACTAAACAGCTCTCAAGTCTCTTAATCTTTCATAATCTCTTCCTAATCTCTACTTAAACTCTTACTTATATTCTAGTTACTCTAAGGATCTCTAAATATCATACTATGGCCTCGTTAAAAACCTATCATTGCAAAACCCAATGGGACAAAAACAATGTTAGGAAAAGAGCACACATAGCTTGCTAGCCTAGATGATACTCAGCTTGATGGTAAGATGGCTTGAATGGTGATAAGTGTATCTTGAAGTATCAAGCTTCCTCCAAGACATTCTTCTTGATCCAAAGACTTCCTGATTAGTCCTCCAATAGCTTCTTTGAGTTTCCTGGCTCTGGCTCGAGTTATGGGACCTTTAGGAATGGCTAAGACATCATCTTCTTCAGCCGGTTCATCTCTAAACTCTCCATCTCTATCTCCATAAGCTGGCTGGTCCATGATCATATCATCCCCTCCCTCTTGAAAAGGATTTGACCTCAAATCAGGTTCATCTGCAATAAAAGGGATCAAGTCAGTAACATTGAAGCTATTACTCACATCATACTTACCTTGGAGATCAATCTTGTAGGCATTGTTGCTGATCTTCTTTGTGATCTCAAAAGGTCCATCAATTCTCGGCATAAGCTTTGACTTCCTCTCATTAGGAAACCTTTCTTTTCTCAAATGAACCCAAACTTTGTCACCCTCCTTAAAGACCATCTCACGCCTTCCTTTGTTGGCATGCTTGACATACTGCTTAGTTTTCTCTTCAATGTTGAGCCTAGCTTGCTCATGGAGTTGCTTCACCATCTCTGCCTTCTTGTTGCCATCCAAACTGACCCTTTCACACTCAGGTAAAGGAATTAAATCCAAAGGAGAGGTGGGATTGAACCCATAAACAATTTCAAAAGGTGAAAACTTAGAAGCAGAATGCACAGCATGATTATATGCAAATTCACAATGTGGCAGATAGTCTTCCCAAGATTTCAGATTCTTCTTAATGAATGCACGCAAGAGTGTTGCTAGAGTTCTATTAACTACCTCAGTCTGTCCATCAGTTTGCCGATGACAAGTAGTGGAGAACAACAACTTAGTGCCTAGTTTAGACCAAAGAGTTTTCCAAAACTAACTAAGAAACTTAGTATCTCTATCAGAAACTATGGTCCTAGGCATGCCATGTAAACGCACAATCTCCTTAAAGAACATATTAGCTACATGTAATGCATCATCAGTTTTGTGACATGCTATAAAATGTGCCATTTTTGAGAACCTGTCAACAACAACAAAGATAGAATCCTTCCCAGTCCTAGTTCTAGGCAATCCAACAATGAAATCCATAGATATGTCATTCCAAGGATGATAAGGAATAGGGAGAGGAGTGTACAAACCGTGAGACTGAACCTTAGACTTAGCTTGCTTGCAAGTTGCACATCTCGCACATAGTTTCTCCACATCACTTTTCATCCGAGGCCAAAGGAAATGATCCTGCAAAGTTTTAAGAGTCTTTGCAATACCAAAGTGACCCATGAGACTCCCTCCATGAGATTCCCTAACAAACAAATCTCTCAAAGAGCAATTAGGCACACAAAGTCTATTATCATAAAATAGGAATCCATCATGTCTAAAGTAATGTCCAGCAGCAAATTTCTCACAAGAGTTATAAGCTTCTTTAAAATCTGGATCAGATTCATACATACCTTTAATATGCTCGAAACCTAACAACTTGGCATCAAGAGTGTTTAAGAGAACATACCTTCGAGATAGTGCATCAGCAACTATATTTTCTTTACCTTGTTTGTACTTGATGACATAAGGAAAGGTTTCTATGAATTCTACCCATCTTGCGTGTCTCTTGCTGAGCTTGTTTTGTCCTTTCAAATACTTGAGGGACTCATGATCAGTGTGTATCACAAACTCCTTGGGCCACAAGTAGTGCTGCCAAGTCTGCAAAGCTCTCACCAAGGCATACAGCTCCTTATCATAGGTTGCATAGTTGAGAGTGGCGCCTCCAAGCTTCTCACTGAAGTAAGCTATGGGTCTCTTTTCCTGCATCAAAACAGCACCCACTCCAATACCAGAAGCATCACATTCAATCTCAAAGGTTTTAATAAAATCTGGAAGTATAAGAAGAGGGGCGTGAGTAAGCTTCTCTTTAAGGCATTGGAAGGCAGTCTCTTGTGCTTCTCCCCACTTGAATCCGACTTCTTTCTTTATCACTTCAGTCAAGGGAGCTGCTATAGTACTAAAGTCTTTAACAAACCGCCTGTAGAAACCAGCAAGCCCGTGGAAGCTCCTCACTTCACTTATGGTCTTAGGAATTGGCCATTCTTGAATTGCTCTTACCTTCTCCTGATCCACTTTTACTCCATCTGCACTCACAACAAAGCCTAGGAAGACCAAGTTATCCGTACAAAAAGTGCATTTCTTAAGGTTAGCAAAGAGTTTTTCTTTTCTCAACACATCAAGAACAGACTTAAGATGATCTATATGCTCTTCTAGGTTCTTACTATAAACAAGGATATCATCAAAGTATACTACCACAAACAAGCCTATGAAAGATCTAAGCACATGGTTCATCAATCTCATAAAAGTGCTAGGAGCATTGGTTAATCCAAAAGGCATGACTAACCACTCATACAACCCATGCTTAGTCTTAAAGGCTGTTTTCCACTCATCTCCCTCTTTCATTCTTATTTGATGATATCCACTCTTCAAATCTATCTTAGAAAAGACACTAGCACCATGCAATTCATCAAGCATATCATCTAATCTAGGAATAGGGTGGCGATACTTCACTGTTATATTGTTGATGGCTCTACAATCAACACACATGCGCCAGCTCCCATCTTTCTTAGGCACAAGGAGCACAGGCACAGCACATGGGCTCATACTCTCACGGATATGACCTTTCTCCATCAGTTCCTCAACCTGTCTTTGTAGCTCCTTGGTTTCCACAGGATTAGTTCTGTATGCTGGTCTGTTGGGAAGAGTAGCTCCTGGTACAAAATCAATCTGATGCTCAATCCCTCGAATAGGTGGCAAACCTATGGGATTATCTTCTGGAAATACATCATGGTATTCCTGTAAAAGAGCTGATATCTCACTCGGATACACCGGTGTACAATCAATTAGAGACAAAAGAGATTCTTTAAAAATAAATAAGAGAACCGATTGATGAGAGCAAAGAGATCTTTTGATTTCACTAGCTTTAGCATAGAAGTTGTGTTGCTTATCTGGTTTGAGATCAATCTCTTTCTTTTTCTGAAGCTGAAGCTGATCTTTGTGCACTTCCTTAGGGGTCAGAGGCACCAAGACAGTTCGTTTGCCGTTGAACTCAAAAGAATGTTTATTGGTGAAGCCATCGTGAATGACACGCCTATCAAACTGCCAAGGCCTTCCAAGTAATTGTTGAGATGTGTTGAGGTATATGTGAAGGCATTGAGGAGTTAAGGACATGAGAAAGCTAAGGAGTGAAAGGAAAGGGAGTTAAGAGTAAACTAAGGCATGGTACGGACGGGCCATCCGTACACTGACCGTACCAAGGTAAAACTAGGATGGTAACTTCACCGAGTAACTCTTATGGACCGAGGTGAAGTTACACTCGACCAAAAGCTTATCCAGAAGTTGGAGTGGATAAGGGAGGCGCGGCTTGACAGCTAGGACAGGCTGGCAAGGGCTGGAAAGGAAGAGCATCTTGGACCAGGATCAGGAAGATGCCCGAACGTGTGAAGCTAGTCATTGGCCGGTTCAAACAAAAGCAAAGGCTCTTCCCTTGACCTCACATGCTTATCTACTCTTGTGTTTCGAAAACCCTAATGTTTAGAACAATATAAATATGTAACCTCACTCATTAATAAGATCATACAGTTCTGAGTCTCTCTCTAATTTCCTAAGTCACCATGATTCTCTCTTAGACACTAAACAGCTCTCAAGTCTCTTAATCTTTCATAATCTCTTCCTAATCTCTACTTAAACTCTTACTTATATTCTAGTTACTCTAAGGATCTCTAAATATCATATGGTATCAGAGCCAGGTTCATTAGAATCTGGGGTTTGATCTTTAGAGAGTTACAAGCTGAAGGCTTTGAAGCTACACGCGAGTGGCTTTGAAGGTGTTTGGGCTGTGCTACGTTCAGTGTGTGTTTACGCGATCCTAGACTCAAGATTGGTGTGTGTACGTGATTCAAGACTCAAGATTTCATCAGATTCAAGCTGTTCAAGTCAAGCTGAGCAAAGATGGAACATGGTATGAACATGAGGATGAAGGTAGCGGTTACTTTCAAAGGTAACAACTACCTTGTGTGGTCTCGGATGGTGAAGACTGCGGTGGGAAGTAAGGGTTTGTGGGGGCACATCACAACAGGGGAGGCTCCGAAACTCATTACTCAGGGAGGAGATCAAGAAGAGGTCTCCAATGAAGTGGCTGTAGAGAAATGGCAACAAGAAGACATGCTGGTGATGACGGTTTTACACGCATCCTTGGATCCAGCTATCTTGGATGCCTACAGCTACTGTGAATCAGCCAAGGAGCTGTGGGACACGCTGAAGAAGGTGTATGGGAACATCTCCAACCTCAGCCGTGTGTTTGAAGTGAAGCAAGCTATCAACCGTCTAGTACAAGAGGATATGGAGTTCACTAAGCACTTGGGAAGGTTCAGGTCCTTATGGTCAGAACTGGAGATGCTGAGGCCGAGCACAACTGATCCTGATCAGTTGAATGAGAGGCGTGAGCAAGATAAGGTCTTTGGGCTGCTTCTCACGTTGAACCCGGCCTACACTCAACTCATCCAGCACATGTTAAGGGCTGACAAGCTTCCGGACCTTGAGGATGTGTGTGCGCAAATCCAAAGGGAGCAAGGGTCTATGGGGTTGTTTGGAGGAAAGGGGGAGCTCTCTCTTGCCAATCAGGCAGCTCATGAGGACTTAACCGAAGCTCCACAAGCTAACAAGGCATCTCACGGGAAGTATGAGGACAGGAAGTTCAATGGTAACTGTGATCATTGCAAGAAGCATGGTCATAAGAAGAGCCAATGTTGGATACTACACCCACACCTCAAGCCGGCCAAGTTCATGAAGGAGCGTGAGGGAAGGGCAAATGTGACTGAAGGATCAAGTGGAGCTGGCACCATCAAGACAAGTGAGGTGGATGGTCATGGAGGCAATGATGGGAATGGGAAGTCTCTGGTGGCTTACACAGGCGCCTCAAGCTCATGCAGCAACAATGACTACATCAGGAGATCAGACCTTGATGCACTCTTCAAAATGCTAAAGGAAAACGGTAACACTTATGGTTATTCCTTTGGAGCCTCTATGATTGCATATAAGGATGATCACTTGATTAGAGAACTAGTAGAACGGTTAGAAGCTAGGAATGAGTATAGATATGCACACATTGCTAGAAATGATAGGATGTCTCCATCACTTAGTAATCTATGTCATAATGCTAAACGAGTAGATAAACCATTGATTATTGATTCTGGTGCATCACATCATATGATAAGTGATGAGAAACTGATTAAGGATATAGAACCTACTCATGGGCATGTAATGATAGCAAATGGAGATAAGATACCTATTAAGGGAATAGGGAAGCTTAAGTTGTTTAACAAAGAATCTAAAGCTTTTTACATGCCTGAATTCACATCAAACCTATTATCTGTAAAGAAATGTACTAATGATTTACAATGCAATGTTATCTTTAGTCCTAATGATGTGAAATTTCAGGATATTGAGAGCAGTAGATTGATTGGGAAAGGAGTGACTAAAGGAGATCTCTATATGCTTGAAGAACTCACTTCTGTTCCTGATTATAGTTGCTCGTTTACTTCTGCTTCTTTGTTGAATAAACATGCATTGTGGCATGCTAGAGTAGGACACCCTCATGTTAAAGCTTTGAACTTAATGGTACCAGGTGTTGTGTTTGAAAACAAAAATTGTGAAGCTTGCATTTTAGGCAAGCATTGTAGGAATGTGTTTCAAAAGTCTACTACCGTTTATGAGAATTGCTTTGATCTAGTTCATTCAGATGTGTGGACTGCCCCTTGCTTATCTAGAGATAGCTATAAGTATTTTGTCACATTCATTGATGAAAAATCCAAATACACCTGGTTAACCTTAATTCAGACCAAAGATAGGGTGCTTGATGCATTTAGGAACTTTCAAACTTATGTGACTAACCATTATCATGCTAAGATTAAAATTTTGAGATCAGATAATGGAGGAGAGAGTACACAAGCAATGCATTCAAGCAACACTTATCACAATATGGGATTCTACATCAAACAAGTTGTCCGTATACTCCACAGCAAAATGGAGTGGCTGAGAGGAAGAATAGGCACCTCATGGAGGTGGCAAGGTCACTTATGTTTCAGAGTAACGTTCCAAAGAGATTTTGGAGTGATGCGGTTGCCACTGCTTGTTACTTGATCAATAGAACTCCAACCAAGATTCTGAATGAGAAGGCTCCATTTGAAGTTCTAAACAAGTACAAGCCAGTTCTTGATTACTTGAAAGTCTTTGGATGTCTATGCTTTGTGCTCAAGCCAGGAGAGATGCGCAACAAGCTAGAAGCAAGAAGTACCAAGGCTGTATTCATAGGATACTCAGCTACACAGAAAGGATACAAGTGCTATGATCCTATAGCAAGAAGAGTACTTGTATCTAGAGACGTGAAGTTCTTAGAAGATAGAGGGTACTATGAAGAAAAGAATCAAGAAGACCTGAAGGACTTAACATCAGACAAGGCCACCACCTTGCGGATCATCCTTGAAGGTCTCGGAATCAGTACATCCCAGGATCCAAGAGATCACACGACTACACCTCCTGAAGTTGGTTCACCATCCCACCTTGATCATGAGGGAGGAGAGGAGCATGAAGAGCCTATACAAGAGGCTAACCAAGATGAAGGAGGAGTAGAGAACGAAGGAGAAGAGAGCATAGGTTCTGATGGTCATGGGCATGATCATGGTGTGATACAAACACCTTCTCAAAACGAAGTGGTAGAAGAAGCACAGGAAGAAGAACCGGTTGTGCAGCCACTAAGAAGGAGTACAAGGATAAAGAAGGATCCTTCTAGCTGGGTAAACACGAGAGTGTACTACAATGCCCAAGCTGTGGAGCATCCTTCTCAAGCCGTGTGCTCCTTTGCTCAATATCCAGAAGCACATTGTGCTTTCATGGTAAACTTGGATGAGAATCACATCCCAAGAAGCTATGAAGAGGCAATGAAGGATAAGGAATGGAAGGAATCAGTAGGAGCTGAGGCAGGAGCTATGATAAAGAATGATACATGGTATGAGAGTGAACTACCAAAAGGGAAGAAGGCAGTGTCTAGTAGATGGATCTTCACAATCAAATACAAGGCTGATGGACAGATTGAGAGGAAGAAAACTAGATTAGTAGCAAGAGGGTTCACTCAGACATATGGGGAGGATTACATTGAGACATTTGCCCCTGTAGCTAAGCTACACACCATTAGGATTGTTCTAAGCTTGGCGGTTAATCTTGGATGGGGATTGTGGCAAATGGATGTAAAGAATGCATTCTTACAAGGGGAACTTGAGGATGAAGTCTACATGTATCCTCCGCCAGGTCTAGACCATCTAGTGAAGAAAGGGAATGTACTGAGGTTAAAGAAGGCTATCTATGGCTTAAAGCAGTCACCAAGAGCGTGGTATAACAAGTTGAGCACAACTTTGAATGGACGTGGCTTCAGGAAGTCAGAGTTAGATCACACACTCTTCACCCTCACTACACCCTCAGGTATGGTTGCTCTCCTTGTGTATGTGGATGATATCATTATCACAGGTAGTGATAAGGAGGGTATCAAAGCAACCAAGGAGTTTCTCAAATCCATGTTTGAAATCAAAGATTTGGGAGAAATGAAATACTTTCTTGGAATTGAGATTTGTAGATCCAAGGAAGGGTTATTCATGTCCCAAAGGAAGTATACACTTGATCTTTTGAAAGATGCAGGTGCTTATGGAGGCAAGACAGCAAGGATGCCTATGGAGGATGGCTACAAAGTACCAAGAGAGGGGGAGATTGAAGACAGCAAGCCATTTCATGATCCTAAACTCTATAGAAAACTTGTTGGCAAATTGATTTACCTTACCATCACAAGACCTGACATATGTTTTGCTGTGAATCAGGTGAGTCAACATATGCAGCTTCCCAAGGAACATCATTGGCACATGGTGGAGAGGCTACTGATGTATCTGAATGGCTCGCCAGATCAAGGAGTCTGGATGGGGTGCAATGGAAGCACTGAAGTGGTGGGCTATTGTGATGCTGATTGGGCAGGAGATAGAGCTGATAGGAGATCAACAACCGGCTATTGCACATTCATTGGAGGCAACTTAGTTACATGGAAGAGTAAGAAGCAGAAGGTGGTCTCTTGCTCAAGTGCTGAAGCTGAGTATAGAGCTATGCTGAAGCTTACCAACGAGCTGGTGTGGATCAAAGGCATCTTGAAGCATTTGGAGATTGATCAAGCCGCACCTATGACAATGCATTGTGATAACCAAGCAGCTATTCACATTGCCTCCAACTCGGTGTTTCATGAGAGAACCAAGCACATTAAAGTTGATTGTCACAAGGTGAGGCAGATGATCATCCTAGGAGTCATCTTACCATGCTACACTCGGAGTGAAGATCAGTTGGCTGATGTGTTCACTAAGGCTGCAAGACAAAAGACTATGGAGTCCATTCACATTAGATTGGGACTCATATATCTTGGGAAGAGAAGGAGCTGATCCCCTAAGTCATGAGGTCTTTACTCTTTTTCCCTCATCAAAGTTTTGTCCCAATGGGTTTTCTTTTGTGAGGTTTTTAATGAGGAAGATCTCATGGCTGTCCAAGCTTAGACTATCATAAAGCTAAGCTTGAGGAGGAGTGTTGAGATGTGTTGAGGTATATGTGAAGGCATTGAGGAGTTAAGGACATGAGAAAGCTAAGGAGTGAAAGGAAAGGGAGTTAAGAGTAAACTAAGGCATGGTACGGACGGGCCATCCGTACACTGACCGACCGTACCAAGGTAAAACTAGGATGGTAACTTCACCGAGTAACTCTTATGGACCGAGGTGAAGTTACACTCGACCAAAAGCTTATCCAGAAGTTGGAGTGGATAAGGGAGGCGCGGCTTGACAGCTAGGACAGGCTGGCAAGGGCTGGAAAGGAAGAGCATCTTGGACCAGGACCAGGAAGATGCCCGAACGTGTGAAGCTAGTCATTGGCCGGTTCAAACAAAAGCAAAGGCTCTTCCCTTGACCTCACATGCTTATCTACTCTTGTGTTTCGAAAACCCTAATGTTTAGAACAATATAAATATGTAACCTCACTCATTAATAAGATCATACAGTTCTGAGTCTCTCTCTAATTTCCTAAGTCACCATGATTCTCTCTTAGACACTAAACAGCTCTCAAGTCTCTTAATCTTTCATAATCTCTTCCTAATCTCTACTTAAACTCTTACTTATATTCTAGTTACTCTAAGGATCTCTAAATATCATAGTAATATGTGGCTGGCTTCCATGGGTATCACATCACAGATAATGTCATCTTCATACCTCCCAATGGACAAGGGTATAGAAACCTGAGTAGATACCCTCATCTCGCCTTCTTCATTAAGCCATTGCAGTCGATAAGGCCTAGGATGTTTCTGAATTTTCAAACCAAGCTTTTTTACCATGGACTCACTAGCAACATTGACACAGCTTCCACCGTCAATGATCAGGCTGCAGACCTTTCCTTGCACCAGACAATAAACACTTTTGTGTTTAGAGAATGATTCAAACAACCATAGATACTTAGATTCAAAGATTAAAGAGATTAAGAGATTTTAGTGAGAGAATCAAGAGAGAGAGACTCAAAACTCCATTAATTAATTTAATGTCTCAGATACAAGATATATATGAAGAGATAAGGCTAATACAAAAGGGATTTCGAAATCCATAAGCATGTGAGGTCAATGGACAGGCTGGAGCTTCTTTTGTTTCACATGCTTGGACAGGCTGTAAAAGTGCTTTACTTTTCCAGCTATGACCAGACCTTATCCAAACACCTCCTCCCTTATCCAGACTCATCTTGGGAGTGATCCCCTTTACCATAAGGGTCCAATGTAACTTCCCAAGCCTTTACCTTAGTTACCACAGTAAAACTAAAGTTACTGTGGTAAATTCCCAAAGCTACTCTCTGCCCCAATACTCTTCCTCTATCAATGTATCTTCTCTCCATCCTCTTATCTCAACACTCCCCCTCAAGCTTGACCATGTAGAACAAGTCAAGCTTGGAAACCATGAAGATCTCCCTCATTAAAAACCTCACCAAGGAAAACCCATTGGGATAAAACCTTGATGAGGGAAAAAGAGTGGAGACTCCATGGTTAAGGGGATCAGCTCCTGGGAGTAAGATCAATGAGCCCAAGCCTAGAAAGTATGGACTCCATTGTCTTTAATCTCGCTGCCTTAGTAAACACATCAGCCAGTTGATCCTCACTCCTTGTATAACATGGCAGAATCACTCCTAAGATAATCATCTGCCTCACCTTGTGACAATCCACTTCTATGTGCTTCGTTCTCTCATGAAAGACTGAGTTAGAAGCAATATGGAGAGCTACTTGATTGTCACAGTGCATTGTCATAGGAGTACTCTGCTCAATCTCCAGATGCTTCAAGATACCCTTGATCCACACCAACTCGTTTGTCAACTTCAACATAGCCCTATATTCAGCCTCAGCACTTGAACAAGAGATGACCTTCTGCTTCTTACTCTTCCAAGTAACCAGGTTCCCTCCAATGAATGTACAATAGCCAGTAGTTGATCTCCTGTCCACTCTATCTCCTGCCCAATCAGCATCACAATAGCCCACTACTTCTGTGCTGCCATTGCATCCCATCCAAACTCCTTGACCAGGCGTGCCACTCAAATACCTCAGTATCCTATCAACCATCTTCCAGTGATGTACCCTTGGCGCCTGCATATGCTGACTCACTTGGTTTACAGCAAAACATATATCTGGCCGTGTGATGGTCAAGTAGATCAGCTTGCCAACCATCTTCCTGTATAGCTTAGGATCCTCAAACAACTGCTTCTCTTCAACCTCCCCCTCACGCAGAACCTTATATCCCTCCTCAAGGGGTGTTTTAGCTATCTTTCCTCCAAGCACATCAGTCTCCTTCAACATATCCATAGTATACTTCCTTTGAGACATAAACAAACCCTCCTTTGATCTGCATATCTCAATGCCCAGAAAATACTTCATCTCTCCCAAATCCTTGATGTCAAACACAGATTTGAGAAACTCCTTAGTAGCTTGAATCCCTGCCTTATCACTCCCTGTGATAATCAAATCATCCACATACACTAGAATCACAATGATCCCTGAAGGTCCTGTCAAAGTGAAGAGAGTGTGATCTAATTCAGACTTCCTAAAGCCTCTCCCATTGAGTGTTGTACTCAGCTTCCTGTACCAAGCTCTAGGTGATTGTTTCAACCCATATATTGCCTTCTTCAATCTCAAAACATTCCCTGGCTTTACTAGATGCTCAAGACCAGGAGGAGGAAGCATGTATACCTCATCTTCTAGCTCACCTTGTAAGAAAGCATTCTTCACATCCATCTGCCACAAATCCCACTCCAAGTTTGTTGCAATGGACAACACAATCCGAACTGTATGTAGCTTAGCTACTGGTACAAAGGTATCAATGTAATCCTCTCCATAGGTCTGTGTAAATCCTCTTGCAACCAATCTGGTCTTCTTCCTATCAATCTGTCCATTTGCAAGATACTTGATTGTGAAGATCCATCTACTAGATACAGCTTTCTTTCCCTTAGGCAGCTCACTCTCATACCATGTATCATTTTTGATCATAGCACCTGCTTCAGCTCCCACTGATTCTTTCCATTCCTTGTCTAACATAGCTTCTTCATAAGTCCTTGGTACATAACTCTCATCTAGACTAATCATAAAGGCATAATGCTCCTCTGGAAACTCAGCAAAGGAACACACGGCTTGAGAAGGATGCTCCACAGCCTGGGCATTGTAGTACACTCTCGTGTTTACCCAGTTGGAAGGATCCCTCTTTATCCTTGTGCTCCTCCTCAAAGCTTGAACCTGATCTTCAGTTTGCACACTAACCGGCTCCACTTGCTCTTCTTCTGAACTGGCCGATCTGACTTGTTCTTCTACACTAGACTGAACCTCATCCACTTCTCCACTAGACTGAACCTCATTGTTCGCAACTTCTTGTGATGTATCTTGATCATGAATACCTGAATCCTCTTGGTTTTGCTCTTGCTCACCAGATTCAGTTCCATTCCCCCTCTCATGATCAAGAGGAGTTGTTCTTCCAGCTCCACCACTCTGATTGGGAGACTCCCTCCTTCCGGTTTCCTGATCCTGGGATAATCCTATCCCGAGCTTCTCTAACAACACTCTCAGTATTGTTGCTTTATCAGATGGAGCTTGAGACAAATCCTTCAGATTTTCCCACTCCTTTTCTTCATAATAACCTTTTGTTTCAACAAACTTCACTTCAGATACCATCACTCTCCTTGCTTCAGGATCATAGCACTTGTACCCCTTCTGAGTGATAGAGTAACCAATGAACATAGCCTTAGTACTCTTTGCCTCCAGCTTGTTTCTCTGCTCTCCTGGAACCATGACATAGCACACACACCCAAAGACACGTAGATGATCAATGACAGGTTTGCTCTTGTTCAACACTTCAAATGGAGACAGATTCTTCAATATCTTGGTTGGAACCCGGTTGATGAGATAGCAAGCAGTCTGCACAGCATCACTCCAAAAACGTTTTGGGACATTTGCATGAAACATCATCGATCTAGCAACCTCCATCAAGTGCCTGTTCTTCCTCTCAGCTACACCATTCTGCTGTGGTGTATAAGGGCAGCTAGTCTGATGCACAATCCCATGCTTGGCTAGATGATTCTTGAAGGCATTGCTGATGTATTCACCTCCATTATCTGATCTCAGTACCTTCACAGTAGCATTGTATTGATTAGATACATATGCTTGGAAGTTCATAAATGCTTCTAGCACCCTATCTTTAGATGGAAGCAATGTAAGCCAAGTATACTTAGACTTCTCATCAATGAATGTCACAAAGTACTTCTGGCTATCTCTAGACAAACAAGGAGCCGTCCACACATCTGAATGAACTAGATCAAAGCAATGCTCATAAGTAGTTTCTGAACTTGGAAACACAGTCCTACAATGCTTTCCTAATATGCAAGCCTCACACTCTAAGTGATTAAATGACATATTAGGCATGATCAATTTATGAGATTTAAGAGTACTCAGGTTGTATGTGTGTATGAAACCCAAATGGGTAAAGAGAGAGAGAGAGCTTGGAAGCGATTTGAGAGAAAGGAAGTTTAATGAGTGTTTGTGTGTCTAAGTGTTTAAGAGATTAGTGACCAGACTGAGAACGTGTATAGATATTCAGGATGAGAGACTAGAGAGACTAAGAGAAAGTGTTTCAGATTAGAGAAGGAGAAGGGAAACCCCCTTACTCACTTAAGGGTTACAAAAACGTCCACACATAGCCTTTATATAGGCTTTACAAGTTTGCAATCATAAACCCTTAATCTAATGGCTAAAAATGACTTGAGAATGAATGGCTAGGATGTAGTCTTGGATCTGGTCTTCACAATCTTGGTGATGGTCTCTGATTGGCTAAAGGAATCTGGTAAGAGAAGCTTGGATGGTTCAGATTGCCCATGTTTGAAATGGATGGATAAGATGGAGCCTTGTGGTGTTCCATGGTCAAAAGGTGCTTTACCTTTTGACCAGCTACTTTCCAGCTAGCAACAGGTCACGCCCAGCTCCTCTCTTATCCATTCCCAACAGTCACAAGCTCAGATAACTCCTCCTTGCTCCCTAAGTTTGCACATTTCCATTTCGGGTCAATCCGGGTAAAGTGATACGGCCTGCTCATCCGTACGGTTGATGGTACGGACCTGATGTCCGTACCTCGCCCTATATTTGCACAAGTTCACCAAGCTTCTTCAATAGATGAACCAGATCATGCTTTGGGTCGCCCTAACTTTGCACGGTCCGTTCGTACCGTCTGAACCTCGGGACGCCCTATCTTTGCACCATCACCCAACTATCTCCAAATGGTGTCTAAGTCCCTCCTGGACTTAAACACTATCTTTGTACAGCCTTCATGACTCTTCTAGACTTCTCTAAATCCTCATGAAGCCTTGATAGACAATCTCTTAAGATCTTGTCCCTATCTTTGCACCAGACCCAAACTCCTCCATACTTCTCCTTTGGCTCCATTTCACTCTTCAAGTCAACACTCCCCCTCAAGCTTGACTTTAGGAGATCCTAAGCCAAGCTTGGAACTCTGAAGAGTCTCCCTCATTAAAAACCTTACAAGGAAAACCCATTGGGACAAAACCTTGCAAGGGAAAAAGAGTAGAGCTCTCCAAAGCCTAGGGATTGGCCAGTGAGCTCTTGTGCCTTAGAACCAATGTGG
The DNA here is from genome assembly GCF_020379485.1 of Brassica napus. Classification (NCBI taxonomy): domain Eukaryota; kingdom Viridiplantae; phylum Streptophyta; class Magnoliopsida; order Brassicales; family Brassicaceae; genus Brassica; species Brassica napus. Next base: position 24,404 of record NW_026014499.1, on the reverse strand, counting down.
TTAGACACAAGAAGCTCTGGATCACGGCCTAATAGGTGCAGCAACTCTTCACAGCTTTGCCTACACTTCACACTTCAGCTTCACCTCTTCATGGAACCGGTTTGAAGTCTCCCCCTCTCAACTGACTTCACAGCCATCTTAGAGAAGCTAGGACACGACCAGATCATCTTCAAAACACCAGTGAGGCTGATCAATCACTTCACACACGGCTTGCCTTCTTCATCGACCAGGTTTGGAATCTCCCCCTCTCAACAGACTTACAGCCTCTTTAGAGAAGCTAAGAGATGACCCGAAACTGTTTAATGAGGCATCAAGCAATGGTACCTGATACATTATCCCAAAGGTGCATCAGTACCTATCAAAATCAAGAAAATGAATATCCTGCATCACACTTGATGCACACAATCTCACAATTCAATCATAATCATTTTAAGTATCTTTTCACGCACAAGCAATGAATAAGATGAATGAAGAAGATTTGAAGAAAGAGTTTAAAAGTCTAAGGGAACTTCCCTTGTGTTTTTGTGAGTTTCCTAACTCGGCCAATGCACCATCTTCATGGCATCATCAACTTCTTGGAAAGGCAGAATGGATTCATCAGCTTCTCCTCAATCACCTCTCATTGAAGCCGCATTGATGGAGAGCCTTCTTCCTCACTCGCCAAGGCTGCTCTGAACAGCCTCTTGCCTAGACACGCCACTGACTTGGTCCGGTTGATGATCCTTGTAGAAGCTTTTGCAAAAGACTTGTTACTGACCATGGATCATATGCATTAAGACTCCCCCTCAAGCTTAGAACCGAGACTAGAAGGAGCTAAGCTTGTGATGATCCTATGCATCTCCATGGTCTAATAACTATCATCTTTCATGATAGCTTTCTTCTTGTGAGTTTACTCTCTTCCTTAACCAGGAACTAGGGTGTTTGAATCACCATAGAGAGTCTCACAAGACACACCTCTCATTGCATAATGACCCATGCTACACTTCCTGTAGACTAAGGACTAGATATGTCCAATGGTATTATGCAATGGCCATCTCTCATTGCATATTCTATCACACTACACTTCCTGTAGATTATGGACTAACATGTCCTAGTGATGATATGCAATGGCACAAGACCTTTGTCTTTACATTCTTGGTTGTTGGCGAGTTACATGTATCACATTCCTTGTGTACCTAACACCACCACAACTCAATGCAAGATCAGATCATCCCATTGGAATCAAACCAAGATTATCCAGCCTGTTTGATCACCAATGCCACAATAATATATGATACTTGAAATAAGCTAGACAATCAAGACAATCAAGCAAAGACAATCAATTCAGTTTTTTTTTTTTTTTTTTTTTAAATGCAACAATAAATGAATGCATTAGGTTACATACTCACTATATGAATGAAATAGATTTAACCCAAATGAAACACAAGCCTAGATGATACTTATGCAATCAAGGCGACAAGAGTGACTCAATTCATGCTTATGCTCACTAGTTTTATCAAAGCCAATGATTCAAATAGCTTAGACATACTTCTAAATGCTTATAAGACATCACTGATGGATTTAACTATGGCATAGCAACAATCAGAACTGGACTGAATCAAGACAAGTAGATTTCAATCTCTAACAATGACAATGCAAGTTCTATTTTAAGTTCTCTAAATGCAATGCAAGCTTATCAGTACATTTGCAATTTAGGCTCATTTTTAAATGCATTACTACATGAATGCACAATCTTAAAGCTTTAGCTATATGAATGCAACAGGTTCAATCCATGAGCCATATCAAGGCTATGCACAACAGTTTCAATCAAAACCAATGATGCAAGCAACTTAGACAATTTCTAATTGATGCAAGACTTTCATCAATGGATTAAACATAGGCACTAGTATCAGATAACAACAGGATTGAACTTAGACAGTATGAGACGTGCTTATGTATGCAAAATAGCTTATCAATCATGATGCAAGCAGCAGAGACATTCTACTCAATTCTACAACACATTCATGATGATTTCAAGCTATGGCAATACACAAGACAATGCAATGAACAGAACATGAGATTTTGGGACTCTAGACATTACTTAATATCAATAAGACAATGCAGCAGCAAAATATTTTCAAAACAATTAGCCTAGACATTCTACTAGAAGTTATAAACTCTTAATGTAAATTAGGGAAAGCACAGAGTATAATCAAGAGATAGACCTATCAAGACATATTAAAATAGATGAGACTAGGTTTACTCCCTTGTTTAAGATGGTGAGGAGTGGTCTCTTCATTTCGCCACTTGAGTCCTCACTTGCTAAGCTTAACAGCTTCTCCTTTCATCACACAAGCTCACTAACAACCTTGTGGGAACACCTCCATCTTCTTCAGACTTGATGCTTACTTCCCCACTTAACCACCATTGCACTGAGGAGATACCTCAGCTTACTCTCCAAGTACTTCTTATTAGAAGCTCATTGAGTCGCTTTCTTCTTCCCTCTACTTCGGCTGCATCTACACATGATCAGCTTGCAATGGCCTTGAGGAACCAGGTCATTGAGCTTAGAGGATCTTCTGATAGCTCACTTGAATCCTCACCTCAAACTTGACTTAGTGTAGGTGCAAGCTTGAAGTGAGCCTCAATGAGACTTCAAACCGGGAGCGCATCACTACCTACAGCTGCGCTTAACCCAACCGATCTGCCATTGCCTTCAGCTCCAATGCCTTCAGGTCATCAGTCTCCCCAAGACTTAGGTGATGACCTTTACTTGTGTGTCTCCATGAACCAGGAGCACATCACTATCACTAGCTGCGCTATCTTAACCGGCCATACACACAAGTCTTTCTCCATTGCTTTAACAATGGCAAAGTCTTCCTCTTCTACTTGGGTGGATGGTGAGCAAAGAACACTTCTTGTGAACCTGAAACACCACTCAAACTCCAGCAAAGATAAGACACAAAGGTATTGGAATCAATCCTTGAAATATCATCAAGGTTGATCACCAATATCACAAGCATTGCAACAGATTACACAAGACATATTCAAGTTCTAATCTTTGCAAGCAATTTCTCTAAGTATATGCAAGATCTAAACAGATTCAATACAAGTTACTTAGGCAATTTTAACTTCTGCCTTAACTGCATCTTAGACTTGAATCCAAGTGCATCAACCTAAGGCAGCAACAACACTCTAAGCTTTATTATACTACTCGGTTTCAATCAATGAAAGTAACCAGGATCAGACACATCTAGTATCCTATACAATCATTGTAGAACCGAGGCAAGCTTTACAACTCTCAATCACCATTCACAACTCTCAAGTATCTTGGGACAGATTCTAAACATTTCATATCTAGCAATCTTTAAACATCCACAAGTTTTCAATCACATCACAACATCACAACCTGTTCATACACTCAAGCTTTATACAAGAGAAAGAGATTTCCTTACAGCCAAGGAACTAGTGTTAGTTCCTTGAAACTCCTTAGTACATGGGAAGATCCGAGCTGTTGGTGTCAACTCCTACATCTCCTTCTTTCATGGACCTTTCTCTTGAACCCACCATGCCTAAGACACCTCCTCTCTTCATTTTTGAGTCGCCATACCAGGTACAAGTTGAAAGCTTTCACCTTTCTTCTTGGACAGTGAATGGGAATGGCTTGGACATGCTTCCAATGGCCTTCTTTCTTCAGGACGACCATGAGAGAGTGGAGAACGACCAAGAACAGCTTCTGGACGCCATTGATGAGCACACCTTCTTCTTGAAGAGGTTGAACAGCCAAATGAACATGAAGCTTCTTCTTGGTTTGGAAATGGCATGGGAGTGAGCTTTGAGCTTAGGGGAAGCTGGAACCAAGTTCTAATGAACCTGGCTCTGATACCATATGAGATTTAAGAGTACTCAGGTTGTATGTGTGTATGAAACCCAAATGGGTAAAGAGAGAGAGAGAGCTTGGAAGCGATTTGAGAGAAAGGAAGTTTAATGAGTGTTTGTGTGTCTAAGTGTTTAAGAGATTAGTGACCAGACTGAGAACGTGTATAGATATTCAGGATGAGAGACTAGAGAGACTAAGAGAAAGTGTTTCAGATTAGAGAAGGAGAAGGGAAACCCCCTTACTCACTTAAGGGTTACAAAAACGTCCACACATAGCCTTTATATAGGCTTTACAAGTTTGCAATCATAAACCCTTAATCTAATGGCTAAAAATGACTTGAGAATGAATGGCTAGGATGTAGTCTTGGATCTGGTCTTCACAATCTTGGTGATGGTCTCTGATTGGCTAAAGGAATCTGGTAAGAGAAGCTTGGATGGTTCAGATTGCCCATGTTTGAAATGGATGGATAAGATGGAGCCTTGTGGTGTTCCATGGTCAAAAGGTGCTTTACCTTTTGACCAGCTACTTTCCAGCTAGCAACAGGTCACGCCCAGCTCCTCTCTTATCCATTCCCTGTTGAAATGAGCTGAGTATAAGAAGAGAAGAGAGGAGGAGTTGGAGAACATGAGAGAAGGTTCAGCTTGGGTGAGCTTTGGGAGTGAGGATCAACCAGGCCGTACAAGACCGTACATGGCCGTACAGGCCGTACAGTCTGGACGGACCATGGTCGACCTTAACTCAACCAAAGGTAACTTATGATCACCCGAGTAAAAGGAAAGTGAAAGAGAAGTTACCTGAGCTTGCACCTATGGATCAGACCGTTGAACAGGAAGAAAAGGAAGTCCAAGACAGGCTGGCACAGCTGTAAAGAGGAAAGGATCTTGTCCAAGATGCCTAGATGCCAAAAGCGTGTAAAGCCTCCCATTGGACAGTTTGAAATGGGCGCTCCTTCTCCCTTTGACTACACATGCTTAACCTATCTGATTCTCGCAAACCCTAGCTCTCTCTCCTTGTATATATATCAACTCATGTCATTAATAAAAGATTACACAGTTTGAGTCATTCTCTCTCTCTTGTTCTTGAGTGTTCATCATGATTCTTCACTAATCTCTTCATAATCCAATCTCATTCTCTTATTCTCTAAATCACTCTACCTCTTTCATATAAATCTTATATGGTATCAGAGCCAGGTTCCTCATAGCCTGGTGTGTTCATTCCGCAAATCTTCAGCTTCAGTTCAGTACAAGATCACGATCTGAGTTATGCAAGACAAGATGGAAGGAAACAAGGTTCTGGCGGTTCCGGTTACATTAAAAGGTGGTGGAAACTACCTGCTTTGGTCACGGCTGGTGAAGACAGTCATTGGGAGCAAGGGTTTATGGGGTCATGTCACAGATGGAGTCCCAAAACCAGTTGCTATAGATGGAGGTTCCACGGAGATAGTTGTAGCCGATCAAGAGAAGTGGGCGCAAGAGGACCTAAAGGTGTTGGCCGTGTTGCAAGGGTCACTTGAAGCTTCAATCTTGGAGGCATATAGCTACTGCGAGACCCCAAAGGCGTTGTGGGAGACGCTTCAGAAAGTGTATGGCAACATCTCCAATCTGAGCAGGGTGTTTGAAGTAAAGAGAGCTATCAACACACTGATGCAAGAAGAGGAGGAGTTCACTAAACACTTGGGAAAGTTCAGGGCCTTGTGGTCTGAACTAGAGATGTTGAGGCCAAATACCAATGATGAGGCTACGCTTATGGAGAGGCGTGAGCAAGACCAAGTGTTTGGCTTGTTATTGACACTGAATCCGGTTTACAAGGATGTGATAAAGCATATGCTGAGGTCTCCAAAGCTCCCGTCCTTTGATGATGTGTGCGCACAGCTACAAAAGGAGGATGACTCTCTTGGCCTGTTTGGTGGAAAGGGGGAGATGACCTCGGCGAATCAGGTTGAGACGGTCCAAGCAAACAAGGCGGCGTATAAAGGAGATGAGAGGAAGTTTGGTGGCAACTGTGACCACTGCAAGAAGCCAGGGCACAAGAGGAGTCAATGCTGGATCCTCCATCCCCACCTCAAGCCATCCAAGTTTGTTAAGGACCGAGAAGGAAGGGCTCATCTCTCAGCTGAATCAAGTGAGGCCGGATCATCAAGGGGAAGCAATGGTGCTGGTGTGAGAGCTGAGGAGAGTGATGTCAAGGCTATGGCATCTCAGCACACGTCCGGGAAGAGCAGTATGGAGCATGAGATGATCAGACGTTCTGACATTGATGCCCTCATCAAGGCTCTCAAGGACAATGGTAGTTCTCTTACTCATACTCTAGGATACTCATATGCTGCGTGTAGTATACCTAGGAGTCTTGAAAACATAGAAACTGAACTGAAAATCCCTAGAACATCTATTGCTAGAATTGAATCACCAAGTGGATTTGCTGTTCAAAACATGATTAAACCTTTAATTGTGGATTCTGGTGCCTCTCATCATATGATAAGTGACACTAGTCTTATAAAAGATATAGAACCAACTACTGGTCATGTTATGATTGCAAATGGTGATAGGATAGCAATAAAAGGAATAGGAAACCTGAAACTATTTGATAAGGAGTCTAAAGCTTTCTATATGCCTGAATTTACATCTAATCTATTATCTGTCAAGAAATGCACTACTGATTTACATTGCAATGTTATCTTTAGTCCTAATGATGTGAAGTTTCAGGATATTGAGAGTCATAAGTTGATTGGAAAAGGAGTAACCAAAGGAGATCTCTATATGCTTGAAGACATTGCTCCTGTTTCTAACCTTAGTTACTCGTTTCAATCTGTTTCTGCTTTAAAAAATAATGCATTGTGGCATGCTAGACTAGGCCATCCTCATGTTAGAGCTTTGAACTTAATGTTACCAGGTGTTATGTTTAAAAATAATGAATGTGAAGCATGTATATTGGGTAAACATTGTAGAACTGTTTTCCAAAAGTCTAGTACTATTTATGAAAACTGTTTTGATCTTGTGCATTCTGATGTATGGACTGCCCCTTGTTTATCTAGAGAAAGTTATAAGTACTTTGTAACATTCATTGATGAAAAATCTAAATACACCTGGATAACACTCATTAAAACAAAAGATAGTGTGCTTGAAGCATTTAAGAACTTTCAATGCTATGTGACTAACCAATATAATGCAAAGCTTAAGATTTTCAGATCTGATAATGGTGGTGAGTATACAAGCAGATTATTCAAGCAACACTTAGCTCAGCATGGGATTCTTCACCAAACTAGTTGTCCCTATACTCCTCAGCAGAATGGTGTGGCAGAAAGGAAGAACCGACATCTTATGGAAGTTGCTCGGTCCATGATGTTTCAAAGCAATGTTCCTAAGAGGTATTGGAGTGATGCAGTCATGTCTGCGTGCTATCTGATTAATAGGATACCGACCAGAGTGTTGCAAGATCAGTCTCCATTTGAAGTTCTTAACAAGATCAAGCCATCCCTAAACCACTTGAGAGTGTTTGGTTGTGTAAGCTATGTGATGGTACCGGGAGAGATGAGAAACAAGCTTGAGCCAAAGAGTATAAGAACTATGTTCATTGGATACTCATCATCTCAGAAGGGATACAAGTGCATTGATCCAAAGACAAGAAGAGTACATGTATCTAGAGAAGTAAAATTCATGGAGAGTAAGGGATACTATGAAGAGCGGAGCTGGGAGGATTTGAAAGATCTATCTCGGGATTCTGATAAGGCTGCGAGCCTTAGGATCATATTGGAAGGTCTTGGGATCAATCTAACCCAGGATCAAGGAGGACGGAACACATCTAGTTCTCCTGAAGCTGAAGGAACATCCCACTCTAATCATGAGAGGGGGAATGAAACTGAAGAAGCAAGCCATCCAGAAGAAGGCTTGAGAGACCCTGATCAGTGTGTGATGATGCAAGATGAAGGGGTTGAGGCAATGGGTGAACCAGAACCTGAAGAAAGTTTACAAGAAGAGGAAGACAATGTGCAACAGCAAGAAGAACAGCAAGAACCAGTCTCATCAAGGGATAATGTCCCGGCTGAAGCACCACTAAGGAGAAGCACACGGTTGAAGAAGGATGCTTCCAACTGGGTAAACACGAGAGTGTACTACAATGCCCAGGCTGTGGAGCATCCCTCCCAAGCAGTGTGTTCCTTTGCCCATTTCCCATCTGATCATTGCGCCTTCATGACAAGCTTAGATGAGAGCTTTGTGCCAAGATCATATGAAGAGGCTATGATGCATGAGGAATGGAAGGAGTCGGTTGGAGATGAAGCAAATGCAATGATTAAGAATGACACTTGGTTTGAAAGTGAACTCCCAAAGGGGAAGAGGGCTGTTACAAGTAGATGGATATTCACCATCAAGTACTTGCCAAATGGACAGATTGATAGGAGAAAGACAAGATTGGTGGCTAGAGGATACACTCAAACATATGGAGAGGACTACATAGATACATTTGCTCCTGTTGCTAAGTTACACACCATCAGGATAGTATTGTCCTTGGCTGTGAATCTTGAGTGGGAGTTGTGGCAGATGGATGTGAAGAATGCATTCCTTCAAGGAGAGTTAGAAGATGAAGTCTATATGTATCCTCCACCAGGCTTAGAAGGTCTTGTGAAGCCTGGGAATGTTCTAAGACTAAAGAAGGCTATCTATGGTTTGAAACAATCCCCTAGAGCCTGGTACAACAAACTCAGCACTACTCTGAATGGGCGTGGCTTCAGGAAGTCTGAGTTGGACCACACTCTCTTCACTCTTACTACTCCATCAGGTATCATCTGTCTACTTGTGTATGTCGATGATATCATCATAACAGGTAGTGATAAGATTGGGATAAGAGAAACAAAAGAGTTTCTCAAATCTGTTTTTGAAATCAAAGACTTGGGAGAAATGAAATACTTCCTTGGGATTGAGATATGTAGATCCAAGGAAGGCCTATTCATGTCTCAAAGAAAGTATGCACTTGATCTTTTGAAAGATGCAGGTGTGCTAGGAGGGAAGATAGCCAAAATGCCCATGGAGGATGGGTATAAGGTTCCACGTGAGGGGGAGCTTGAGGACAGCAAGCTGTTCCATGATCCCAAGCTTTATAGGAAGCTAGTGGGTAAGCTCATATACTTAACAATCACACGTCCTGATATCTGTTTTGCTGTGAATCAGGTAAGCCAACACATGCAAGTACCAAAGGAACATCATTGGCGCATGGTGGAGAGGCTCTTGATGTATCTGAATGGATCAGCCGGTCTAGGAGTCTGGTTAGGATGCAACAAGAGTACTGAAGTCGTTGGGTACTGTGATGCTGATTGGGCTGGTGATCGAGCTGATAGGAGATCAACCACAGGCTATTGCACCTTCATTGGAGGAAATCTAGTGACATGGAAGAGCAAGAAGCAGAAGGTGGTATCATGCTCAAGTGCTGAGGCTGAGTATAGGGCAATGCTGAAGCTCACCAACGAGTTGGTATGGATCAAGGGGATCTTGAAGCATTTGGGAATTGAGCAAGCTACACCTATGACTATGCATTGTGATAACCAAGCCGCCATCCACATAGCCTCCAACTCGGTGTTTCATGAAAGAACCAAGCACATTGAAGTGGATTGTCATAAGGTGAGGCAGATGATAGTCTTGGGAGTGATCTTGCCATGCTATACCAGAAGTGAAGATCAGTTAGCTGATGTCTTCACCAAAGCTGCAAGGCAAAAGACCATGGAGTCCATCCACATCAGGCTAGGGCTCATTGATCTCACAACAAGTGGCTGAGTTCCCTTAACCATGGGCTCTTTACTCTTTTTCCCTCATCAAGGTTTTGTCCCAATGGGTTTTCCTTGGTGAGGTTTTTAATGAGGAAGATCTCATGGTTTCCAAGCTTGATCAATCACCAAGATCAAGCTTGAGGGGGAGTGTTGAAATGAGCTGAGTATAAGAAGAGAAGAGAGGAGGAGTTGGAGAACATGAGAGAAGGTTCAGCTTGGGTGAGTTTTGGGAGTGAGGATCAACCAGGCCGTACATGGCCGTACAGGCCGTACAGTCTGGACGGACCATGGTCGACCTTAACTCAACCAAAGGGAACTTATGATCACCCGAGTAAAAGGAAAGTGAAAGAGAAGTTACCTGAGCTTGCACCTATGGATCAGACCGTTGAACAGGAAGAAAAGGAAGTCCAAGACAGGCTGGCACAGCTGTAAAGAGGAAAGGATCTTGTCCAAGATGCCTTGATGCCAAAAGCGTGTAAAGCCTCCCATTGGACAGTTTGAAATGGGCGCTCCTTCTCCCTTTGACTACACATGCTTAACCTATCTGATTCTCGCAAACCCTAGCTCTCTCTCCTTGTATATATATCAACTCATGTCATTAATAAAAGATTACACAGTTTGAGTCATTCTCTCTCTCTTGTTCTTGAGTGTTCATCATGATTCTTCACTAATCTCTTCATAATCCAATCTCATTCTCTTATTCTCTAAATCACTCTAACTCTTTCTATAAATCTTATAGATTCATCCTGGTTTGATTAGAATGACGAGGAAGTTGTCATATTCCCAAACAGGAAAACTGGGATCACCTGATTTGAAAGTGGGATAATTTCTTCATCCTAATTCCTATGAGATTTATTCCACTTCCTGGTGATTCTCCACTACTTTATGTATCCAAATACAGCTTCTTACATCGCGATTCATCCTGGTTTGATTAGAATAACGAGGAAGTTGTCAAATTACCAAACAGGAAAACTGGGATCACCTGATTTGAAAGTGGGATAACTTCTTCATCCTAATTCCTATTAGAATTATTCCACTTCCTGGTGATTCTACACTACTTTTTGTATACAAATACTGCTTCTTACATCGCGATTCATCCTGATTTGATTAGAATGACGAGGAAGTTGTCATATTCCTAAATAGGATAACTGGGATCACCTAATTTGAAAGTGGGATAACTTCTTCATCCTAATTCCTATGAGATTTGTTCGACTTCCTGGTGATTCGCCACTGATTTATGTATCCAAATACAGCTTCTTACATCGTGATTCATACTGGTTTGATCAGAATGACGAGGAAGTTGTCATATTCCCAAACAGGAAAACTGGGATCACCTGATTTGAAAGTGGGATAACTTCTTCATCCTAACTCCTATGAGATTTATTCCACTTCCTGGTGATTCTCCACAACTTTATGTATCCAAATCCAGCTTCTTACATCGCGATTCATCCTGGTTTGATCATAATGACGAGGAAGTTGTCATATTCCCAAACAGGAAAACTGGGATCACCTTATTTGAAAGTGGGATAACTTCTTCATCCTAATTCCTATGAGATTTATTCCACTTCCTGGTGATTCTCCACTTCTTTATGTATCCAAATACAGCTTTTTACATCGCGATTCATCCTGGTTTGATCAGAATGACGAGGAAGTTGTCATATTCCCAAACAGGAAAACTGGGATCACCTGATTTGAAAGTGTGATAACTTCTTCATCCTAACTCCTATGAGATTTATTCCACTTCCTGGTGATTCTCCACAACTTTATGTATCCAAATATAGGTTCTTACATCGCGATTCATCCTGGTTTGATCAGAATGACGAGGAAGTTGTCATATTCCTAAATAGGAAAACTAGGATCACTTGATTTGAAAGTGGGATAACTTCTTCATCCGAACTCCTATGAGATTTATTCAACTTCCTGGTGATTCTCCACAAATTTATGTATCCAAATACTGCTTCTTACATCGCGCATCCTGGTTTGATCAGAATGACGAGGAAGTTGTCATATTCCCAAACAGGAAAACTGGGATCACCTGATTTGAAAGTGGGATAACTTCTTCATCCTAACTCCTATGAGATTTATTCCACTTCCTGGTGATTCTCCACAACTTTATGTATCCAAATACAGCTTCTTACATCGCGATTCATCCTGGTTTGATCAGAATGACGAGGAAGTTGTCATATTCCCAAACAGGAAAACTGGGATCACCTGATTTGAAAGTGGGATAACTTCTTCATCCTAATTCCTATGAGAATTATTCCACTTCCTGGTGATTCTCCACTACTTTTTGTATACAAATACAGCTTCTTACATCGCGATTCATCCTGATTTGATAAGAATGACGAGGAAGTTGTCATATTCCCAAACAGGAAAACTGGGATCACCTGATTTGAAAGTGGGATAACTTCTTCATCCTAATTCCTATGAGATTTATTCCACTTCCTGGTGATTCTCCACTTCTTTATGTATCCAAATACAGCTTCTTACATCGCGATTCATCCTGGTTTGATCAGAATGACGAGAAAGTTGTCATATTCCCAAACAGGAAAACTGGGATCACCTGATTTGAAAGTGGGATAACTTCTTCATCCTAATTCCTATGAGATTTATTCCACTTCCTGGTGATTCTCCACTATTTATGTATCCAAATACAGCTTCTTACATCGCGATTCATCCTGGTTTGATGAAAATGACGAGGAAGTTGTCATATTCCCAAACAGAAAAACTGGGATCACCTGATTTGAAAGTGGGATAACTTCTTCATCCTAACTCCTATGAGATTTATTCCACTTCCTGGTGATTCTCCACAACTTTATGTATCCAAATATAGGTTCTTACATCGCGATTCATCCTGGTTTGATCAGAATGACGAGGAAGTTGTCATATTCCCAAACAGGAAAACTGGGATCACCTGATTTGAAAGTGGGATAACTTCTTCATCCTAATTCCTATGAGATTTATTCCACTTCCTGGTGATTCTCCACTACTTTATGTATCCAAATAGTTCTTACATCGCGATTCATCCTGGTTTGATCAGAATGACGAGGAAGTTGTCATATTCCCAAACAGGAAAACTGGGATCACCTGATTTGAAAGTGGGATAACTTCTTCATCCTAACTCCTATGAGATTTATTCAACTTCCTGGTGATTCTCCACTACTTTATGTATCCAAATAAGCTTCTTACATCGCGATTCATCCTGGTTTGATCAGAATGACGAGGAAGTTGTCATATTCCCAAACAGGAAAACTGGGATCACCTGATTTGAAAGTGGGATAACTTCTTCATCCTAATTCCTATGAGATTAATTCCACTTCCTGGTGATTCTCCACTACGTTTTGTGTACAAATACAGCTTCTTACATCGCGATTCATCCTGGTTTGATCAGAATGACGAGGAAGTTGTCATATTCCCAAACAGGAAAACTGGGATCACCTGATTTGAAAGTGGGATAACTTCTTCATCCTAATTCCTATGAGATTTATTCCACTTCCTGGTGATTCTCCACTACTTTATGTATCCAAATACAGCTTCTTACATCGCGATTCATCCTGGTTTGATCAGAATGACGAGGAAGTTGTCATATTTCCAAACAGGAAAACTGGGATCACCTGATTTGAAAGTGGGATAACTTCTTCATCCTAATTCCTATGAGAATTATTCCACTTCCTGGTGATTCTCCACTACTTTATGTATCCAAATACAGCTTCTTACATCGCGATTCATCCTGGTTTGATCAGAATGACGAGGAAGTTGTCATATTCCCAAACAGGAAAACTGGGATCACCTGATTTGAAAGTGGGATAACTTCTTCATCCTAACTCCTATGAGAATTATTCCACTTCCTGGTGATTCTCCACTACTTTATGTATCCAAATACAGCTTCTTACATCGCGATTCATCCTGGTTTGATCAGAATGACGAGGAAGTTGTCATATTCCCAAACAGGAAAACTGGGATCACCTGATTTGAAAGTGGGATAACTTCTTCATCCTAACTCCTATGAGATTTATTTCACTTCCTGGTGATTCTCCACTACTTTATGTATCCAAATACAGCTTCTTACATCGCGATTCATCCTGGTTTGATCAGAATGACGAGGAAGTTGTCATATTCCCAAACAGGAAAACTGGGATCACCTGATTTGAAAGTGGGATAACTTCTTCATCCTAATTCCTATGAGATTTATTCCACTTCCTGGTGATTCTCCACAACTTTTGTATCCAAATACAGCTTCTTACATCGCGATTCATCCTGGTTTGATCAGAATGACGAGGAAGTTGTCATATTCCCAAACAGGAAAACTGGGATCACCTGATTTGAAAGTGGGATAACTTCTTCATCCTAATTCCTATGAGATTTATTCCACTTCCTGGTGATTCTCCACTACTTTATGTATCCAAATACAGCTTCTTACATCGCGATTCATCCTGGTTTGATCAGAATGACGAGGAAGTTGTCATATTCCCAAACAGGAAAACTGGGATCACCTGATTTGAAAGTGGGATAACTTCTTCATCCTAACTCCTATGAGATTTATTCCACTTCCTGGTGATTCTCCACTACTTTATGTATCCAAATACAGCTTCTTACATCGCGATTCATCCTGGTTTGATCAGAATGACGAGGAAGTTGTCATATTCCCAAACAGGAAAACTGGGATCACCTGATTTGAAAGTGGGATAACTTCTTCATCCTAACTCCTATGAGATTTATTCAACTTCCTGGTGATTCTCCACTACTTTATGTATCCAAATACAGCTTCTTACATCGCGATTCATCCTGGTTTGATCAGAATGACGAGGAAGTTGTCATATTCCCAAACAGGAAAACTGGGATCACCTGATTTGAAAGTGGGATAACTTCTTCATCCTAACTCCTATGAGATTTATTCCACTTCCTGGTGATTCTCCACTACTTTTTGTATCCAAATACAGCTTCTTACATCGCGATTCATCCTGGTTTGATCAGAATGACGAGGAAGTTGTCATATTCCCAAACAGGAAAACTGGGATCACCTGATTTGAAAGTGGGATAACTTCTTCATCCTAACTCCTATGAGATTTATTCCACTTCCTGGTGATTCTCCACTACTTTTGTATCCAAATACAGCTTCTTACATCGCGATTCATCCTGGTTTGATCAGAATGACGAGGAAGTTGTCATATTCCAAACAGGAAAACTGGGATCACCTGATTTGAAAGTGGGATAACTTCTTCATCCTAATTCCTATGAGATTTATTCCACTTCCTGGTGATTCTCCACTACTTTTGTATCCAAATACAGCTTCTTACATCGCGATTCATCCTGGTTTGATCAGAATGACGAGGAAGTTGTCATATTCCCAAACAGGAAAACTGGGATCACCTGATTTGAAAGTGGGATAACTTCTTCATCCTAATTCCTATGAGATTTATTCCACTTCCTGGTGATTCTCCACTACTTTATGTATCCAAATACAGCTTCTTACATCGCGATTCATCCTGGTTTGATCAGAATGACGAGGAAGTTGTCATATTCCCAAACAGGAAAACTGGGATCACCTGATTTGAAAGTGGGATAACTTCTTCATCCTAATTCCTATGAGATTTATTCCACTTCCTGGTGATTCTCCACTACTTATGTATCCAAATACAGCTTCTTACATCGCGATTCATCCTGGTTTGATCAGAATGACGAGGAAGTTGTCATATTCCCAAACAGGAAAACTGGGATCACCTGATTTGAAAGTGGGATAACTTCTTCATCCTAACTCCTATGAGATTTATTCCACTTCCTGGTGATTCTCCACTACTTTATGTATCCAAATACAGCTTCTTACATCGCGATTCATCCTGGTTTGATCAGAATGACGAGGAAGTTGTCATATTCCCAAACAGGAAAACTGGGATCACCTGATTTGAAAGTGGGATAACTTCTTCATCCTAACTCCTATGAGATTTATTCCACTTCCTGGTGATTCTCCACTACTTTATGTATCCAAATACAGCTTCTTACATCGCGATTCATCCTGGTTTGATCAGAATGACGAGGAAGTTGTCATATTCCCAAACAGGAAAACTGGGATCACCTGATTTGAAAGTGGGATAACTTCTTCATCCTAATTCCTATGAGATTTATTCCACTTCCTGGTGATTCTCCACTACTTTATGTATCCAAATACAGCTTCTTACATCGCGATTCATCCTGGTTTGATCAGAATGACGAGGAAGTTGTCATATTCCAAACAGGAAAATTGGGATCACCTGATTTGAAAGTGGGATAACTTCTTCATCCTAATTCCTATGAATTATTCCACTTCCTGGTGATTCTCCACTACTTTTGTATCCAAATACAGCTTCTTACATCGCGATTCATCCTGGTTTGATCAGAATGACGAGGAAGTTGTCATATTCCCAAACAGGAAAACTGGGATCACCTGATTTGAAAGTGGGATAACTTCTTCATCCTAATTCCTATGAGATTTATTCCACTTCCTGGTGATTCTCCACTACTTTATGTATCCAAATACAGCTTCTTACATCGCGATTCATCCTGGTTTGATCAGAATGACGAGGAAGTTGTCATATTCCCAAACAGGAAAACTGGGATCACCTGATTTGAAAGTGGGATAACTTCTTCATCCTAATTCCTATGAGAATTATTCCACTTCCTGGTGATTCTCCACTACTTTATGTATCCAAATACAGCTTCTTACATCGCGATTCATCCTGGTTTGATCAGAATGACGAGGAAGTTGTCATATTCCCAAACAGGAAAACTGGGATCACCTGATTTGAAAGTGGGATAACTTCTTCATCCTAACTCCTATGAGATTTATTCCACTTCCTGGTGATTCTCCACTTCTTTATGTATCCAAATACAGCTTCTTACATCGCGATTCATCCTGGTTTGATCAGAATGACGAGGAAGTTGTCATATTCCCAAACAGGAAAACTGGGATCACCTGATTTGAAAGTGGGATAACTTCTTCATCCTAATTCCTATGAGATTTATTCCACTTCCTGGTGATTCTCCACTACTTTATGTATCCAAATACAGCTTCTTACATCGCGATTCATCCTGGTTTGATCAGAATGACGAGGAAGTTGTCATATTCCCAAACAGGAAAACTGGGATCACCTGATTTGAAAGTGGGATAACTTCTTCATCCTAATTCCTATGAGAATTATTCCACTTCCTGGTGATTCTCCACTACTTTATGTATCCAAATACAGCTTCTTACATCGCGATTCATCCTGGTTTGATCAGAATGACGAGGAAGTTGTCATATTCCCAAACAGGAAAACTGGGATCACCTGATTTGAAAGTGGGATAACTTCTTCATCCTAACTCCTATGAGATTTATTCCACTTCCTGGTGATTCTCCACTACTTTATGTATCCAAACAGCTTCTTACATCGCGATTCATCCTGGTTTGATCATAATGACGAGGAAGTTGTCATATTCCCAAACAGGAAAACTGGGATCACCTGATTTGAAAGTGGGATAACTTCTTCATCCTAATTCCTATGAGATTTATTCCACTTCCTGGTGATTCTCCACTACTTTATGTATCCAAATACAGCTTCTTACATCGCGATTCATCCTGGTTTGATCAGAATGACGAGGAAGTTGTCATATTCCCAAACAGGAAAACTGGGATCACCTGATTTGAAAGTGGGATAACTTCTTCATCCTAACTCCTATGAGATTTATTCCACTTCCTGGTGATTCTCCACTACTTTATGTATCCAAATATAGCTTCTTACATCGCGATTCATCCTGGTTTGATCAGAATGACGAGGAAGTTGTCATATTCCCAAACAGGAAAACTGGGATCACCTGATTTGAAAGTGGGATAACTTCTTCATCCTAACTCCTATGAGATTTATTCAACTTCCTGGTGATTCTCCACTACTTTATGTATCCAAATACAGCTTCTTACATCGCGCATCCTGGTTTGATCAGAATGACGAGGAAGTTGTCATATTTCCAAACAGGAAAACTGGGATCACCTGATTTGAAAGTGGGATAACTTCT
Source organism: Brassica napus (assembly GCF_020379485.1). Taxonomy (NCBI): domain Eukaryota; kingdom Viridiplantae; phylum Streptophyta; class Magnoliopsida; order Brassicales; family Brassicaceae; genus Brassica; species Brassica napus. Next base: position 6,765 of record NW_026014499.1, on the reverse strand, counting down.
TCATCCTAATTCCTATGAGAATTATTCCACTTCCTGGTGATTCTCCACTACTTTGTATATCAAATACAGCTTCTTACATCGCGATTCATCCTGGTTTGATCAGAATGACGAGGAAGTTGTCATATTCCCAAACAGGAAAACTGAGATCACCTGATTTGAAAGTGGGATAACTTCTTCTTCCTAATTCCTATGAGATTTATTCCACTTCCTGGTGATTCTCCACAACTTTATGTATCCAAATACAGCTTCTTACATCGCGGTTCATCCTGGTTTGATCAGAATGACGAGGAAGTTATCATATTCCAAATAGGAAAACTGGGATCACCTGATTTGAAAGTGGGATAACTTCTTCATCCTAATTCCTATGAGAATTATTCCACTTCCTGGTGATTCTCCACTACGTTTTGTATACAAATACAGCTTCTTACATCGCGATTCATCCTGGTTTGATCAGAATGACGAGGAAGTTGTCATATTCCCAAACAGGAAAACTGGGATCACCTGATTTGAAAGTGGGATAACTTCTTCATCCTAATTCCTATGAGATTTATTCCACTTCCTGGTGATTCTCCACTACTTTATGTATCCAAATACAGCTTCTTACATCGCGATTCATCCTGGTTTGATCAGAATGACGAGGAAGTTGTCATATTTCCAAACAGGAAAACTGGGATCACCTGATTTGAAAGTGGGATAACTTCTTCATCCTAACTCCTATGAGATTTACTCCACTTCCTGGTGATTCTCCACTACTTTATGTATCCAAATCCAGCTTCTTACATCGCGATTCATCCTGGTTTGATCAGAATGACGAGGAAGTTGTCATATTCCCAAACAGGAAAACTGGGATCACCTGATTTGAAAGTGGGATAACTTCTTCATCCTAATTCCTATGAGATTTATTCCACTTCCTGGTGATTCTCCACTACTTTATGTATCCAAATACAGCTTCTTACATCGCGATTCATCCTGGTTTGATCAGAATGACGAGGAAGTTGTCATATTCCCAAACAGGAAAACTGGGATCACCTGATTTGAAAGTGGGATAACTTCTTCATCCTAACTCCTATGAGATTTATTCCACTTCCTGGTGATTCTCCACTACTTTATGTATCCAAATACAGTTCTTACATCGCGATTCATCCTGGTTTGATCAGAATGACGAGGAAGTTGTCATATTCCCAAACAGGAAAACTGGATCACCTGATTTGAAAGTGGGATAACTTCTTCATCCTAATTCCTATGAGATTTATTCCACTTCCTGGTGATTCTCCACTACTTTATGTATCCAAATACAGCTTCTTACATCGCGATTCATCCTGGTTTGATCAGAATGACGAGGAAGTTGTCATATTCCCAAACAGGAAAACTGGGATCACCTGATTTGAAAGTGGGATAACTTCTTCATCCTAATTCCTATGAGATTTATTCCACTTCCTGGTGATTCTCCACTACTTTATGTATCCAAACAGCTTCTTACATCGCGATTCATCCTGGTTTGATCAGAATGACGAGGAAGTTGTCATATTCCCAAACAGGAAAACTGGGATCACCTGATTTGAAAGTGGGATAACTTCTTCATCCTAATTCCTATGAGATTTATTCCACTTCCTGGTGATTCTCCACTACTTTATGTATCCAAATACAGCTTCTTACATCGCGATTCATCCTGGTTTGATCAGAATGACGAGGAAGTTGTCATATTCCCAAACAGGAAAACTGGGATCACCTGATTTGAAAGTGGGATAACTTCTTCATCCTAACTCCTATGAGATTTATTCCACTTCCTGGTGATTCTCCACTACTTTATGTATCCAAATACAGCTTCTTACATCGCGATTCATCCTGGTTTGATCAGAATGACGAGGAAGTTGTCATATTCCCAAACAGGAAAACTGGGATCACCTGATTTGAAAGTGGGATAACTTCTTCATCCTAACTCCTATGAGATTTATTCCACTTCCTGGTGATTCTCCACTACTTTATGTATCCAAATACAGCTTCTTACATCGCGATTCATCCTGGTTTGATCAGAATGACGAGGAAGTTGTCATATTCCCAAACAGGAAAACTGGGATCACCTGATTTGAAAGTGGGATAACTTCTTCATCCTAACTCCTATGAGATTTATTCTACTTCCTGGTGATTCTCCACTACTTTATGTATCCAAATACAGCTTCTTACATCGCGATTCATCCTGGTTTGATCATAATGACGAGGAAGTTGTCATATTCCCAAACAGGAAAACTGGGATCACCTGATTTGAAAGTGGGATAACTTCTTCATCCTAATTCCTATGAGATTTATTCCACTTCCTGGTGATTCTCCACTACTTTATGTATCCAAATACAGCTTCTTACATCGCGATTCATCCTGGTTTGATCAGAATGACGAGGAAGTTGTCATATTCCCAAACAGGAAAACTGGGATCACCTGATTTGAAAGTGGGATAACTTCTTCATCCTAACTCCTATGAGATTTATTCCACTTCCTGGTGATTCTCCACTACTTTATGTATCCAAATATAGCTTCTTACATCGCGATTCATCCTGGTTTGATCAGAATGACGAGGAAGTTGTCATATTCCCAAACAGGAAAACTGGGATCACCTGATTTGAAAGTGGGATAACTTCTTCATCCTAACTCCTATGAGATTTATTCAACTTCCTGGTGATTCTCCACTACTTTATGTATCCAAATACTGCTTCTTACATCGCGATTCATCCTGGTTTGATCAGAATGACGAGGAAGTTGTCATATTCCCAAACAGGAAAACTGGGATCACCTGATTTGAAAGTGGGATAACTTCTTCATCCTAATTCCTATGAGAATTATTCCACTTCCTGGTGATTCTCCACTACGTTTTGTATACAAATACAGCTTCTTACATCGCGATTCATCCTGGTTTGATCAGAATGACGAGGAAGTTGTCATATTCCCAAACAGGAAAACTGGGATCACCTGATTTGAAAGTGGGATAACTTCTTCATCCTAATTCCTATGAGATTTATTCCACTTCCTGGTGATTCTCCACTACTTTATGTATCCAAATACAGCTTCTTACATCGCGATTCATCCTGGTTTGATCAGAATGACGAGGAAGTTGTCATATTTCCAAATAGGAAAACTGGGATCACCTGATTTGAAAGTGGGATAACTTCTTCATCCTAATTCCTATGAGATTTATTCCACTTCCTGGTGATTCTCCACTACTTATGTATCCAAATACAGCTTCTTACATCGCGATTCATCCTGGTTTGATCAGAATGACGAGGAAGTTGTCATATTCCCAAACAGGAAAACTGGGATCACCTGATTTGAAAGTGGGATAACTTCTTCATCCTAAATCCTATGAGAACTATTCAACTTCCTGGTGATTCTCCACTTCTTTATGTATCCAAATACAGCTTCTTACATCGCGATTCATCCTGGTTTGATCAGAATGACGAGGAAGTTGTCATATTCCCAAACAGGAAAACTGGGATCACCTGATTTGAAAGTGGGATAACTTCTTCATCCTAATTCCTATGAGATTTATTCCACTTCCTGGTGATTCTCCACTACTTTATGTATCCAAATACAGCTTCTTACATCGCGATTCATCCTGGTTTGATCAGAATGACGAGGAAGTTGTCATATTCCCAAACAGGAAAACTGGATCACCTGATTTGAAAGTGGGATAACTTCTTCATCCTAATTCCTATGAGATTTATTCCACTTCCTGGTGATTCTCCACTACTTTATGTATCCAAATACAGCTTCTTACATCGCGATTCATCCTGGTTTGATCAGAATGACGAGGAAGTTGTCATATTCCCAAACAGGAAAACTGGGATCACCTGATTTGAAAGTGGGATAACTTCTTCATCCTAACTCCTATGAGATTTATTCTACTTCCTGGTGATTCTCCACAACTTTATGTATCCAAATACAGCTTCTTACATCGCGATTCATCCTGGTTTGATCAGAATGACGAGGAAGTTGTCATATTCCCAAACAGGAAAACTGGGATCACCTGATTTGAAAGTGGGATAACTTCTTCATCCTAATTCCTATGAGATTTATTCCACTTCCTGGTGATTCTCCACTACTTTATGTATCCAAATACAGCTTCTTACATCGCGATTCATCCTGGTTTGATCAGAATGACGAGGAAGTTGTCATATTCCCAAACAGGAAAACTGGGATCACCTGATTTGAAAGTGTGATAACTTCTTCATCCTAACTCCTATGAGATTTATTCCACTTCCTGGTGATTCTCCACTACTTTATGTATCCAAATACAGCTTCTTACATCGCGATTCATCCTGGTTTGATCAGAATGACGAGGAAGTTGTCATATTCCCAACAGGAAAACTGGGATCACCTGATTTGAAAGTGGGATAACTTCTTCATCCTAACTCCTATGAGATTTATTCAACTTCCTGGTGATTCTCCACTACTTTATGTATCCAAATACTGCTTCTTACATCGCGCATCCTGGTTTGATCAGAATGACGAGGAAGTTGTCATATTTCCAAATAGGAAAACTGGGATCACCTGATTTGAAAGTGGGATAACTTCTTCATCCTAATTCCTATGAGAATTATTCCACTTCCTGGTGATTCTCCACTACGTTTTGTATACAAATACAGCTTCTTACATCGCGATTCATCCTGGTTTGATCAGAATGACGAGGAAGTTGTCATATTCCCAAACAGGAAAACTGGGATCACCTGATTTGAAAGTGGGATAACTTCTTCATCCTAATTCCTATGAGATTTATTCCACTTCCTGGTGATTCTCCACTACTTTATGTATCCAAATACAGTTCTTACATCGCGATTCATCCTGGTTTGATCAGAATGACGAGGAAGTTGTCATATTCCCAAACAGAAAACTGGGATCACCTGATTTGAAAGTGGGATAACTTCTTCATCCTAACTCCTATGAGATTTATTCCACTTCCTGGTGATTCTCCACTACTTTATGTATCCAAATACAGCTTCTTACATCGCGATTCATCCTGGTTTGATCAAATGACGAGGAAGTTGTCATATTCCCAACAGGAAAACTGGGATCACCTGATTTGAAAGTGGGATAACTTCTTCATCCTAATTCCTATGAGATTTATTCCACTTCCTGGTGATTCTCCACTACTTTATGTATCCAAATACAGCTTCTTACATCGCGATTCATCCTGGTTTGATCAGAATGACGAGGAAGTTGTCATATTCCCAAACAGGAAAACTGGGATCACCTGATTTGAAAGTGGATAACTTCTTCATCCTAACTCCTATGAGATTTATTCCACTTCCTGGTGATTCTCCACTACTTTATGTATCCAAATACAGCTTCTTACATCGCGATTCATCCTGGTTTGATCAGAATGACGAGGAAGTTGTCATATTCCCAAATAGGAAAACTGGGATCACCTGATTTGAAAGTGGGATAACTTCTTCATCCTAACTCCTATGAGATTTATTCAACTTCCTGGTGATTCTCCACTACTTTATGTATCCAAATACAGCTTCTTACATCGCGATTCATCCTGGTTTGATCAGAATGACGAGGAAGTTGTCATATTCCCAATAGGAAAACTGGGATCACCTGATTTGAAAGTGGGATAACTTCTTCATCCTAACTCCTATGAGATTTATTCCACTTCCTGGTGATTCTCCACTACTTTATGTATCCAAATACAGCTTCTTACATCGCGATTCATCCTGGTTTGATCAGAATGACGAGGAAGTTGTCATATTCCTAAACAGGAAAACTGGGATCACCTGATTTGAAAGTGGGATAACTTCTTCATCCTAATTCCTATGAGATTTATTCCACTTCCTGGTGATTCTCCACTACTTAATGTATCCAAATACAGCTTCTTACATCGCGATTCATCCTGGTTTGATCATAATGACGAGGAAGTTGTCATATTCCCAAACAGGAAAACTGGGATCACCTGATTTGAAAGTGGGATAACTTCTTCATCCTAACTCCTATGAGATTTATTCTACTTCCTGGTGATTCTCCACTACTTTATATATCCAAATACAGCTTCTTACATCGCGATTCATCCTGGTTTGATCAGAATGACGAGGAAGTTGTCATATTCCCAAACAGGAAAACTGGGATCACCTGATTTGAAAGTGGGATAACTTCTTCATCCTAACTCCTATGAGATTTATTCCACTTCCTGGTGATTCTCCACTACTTTATGTATCCAAATACAGCTTCTTACATCGCGATTCATCCTGGTTTGATCAGAATGACGAGGAAGTTGTCATATTCCCAATAGGAAAACTGGGATCACCTGATTTGAAAGTGGGATAACTTCTTCATCCTAATTCCTATGAGATTTATTCCACTTCCTGGTGATTCTCCACTACTTTATGTATCCAAATACAGCTTCTTACATCGCGATTCATCCTGGTTTGATCAGAATGACGAGGAAGTTGTCATATTCCCAAACAGGAAAACTGGGATCACCTGATTTGAAAGTGGGATAACTTCTTCATCCTAACTCCTATGAGATTTATTCCACTTCCTGGTGATTCTCCACTACTTTATGTATCCAAATACAGCTTCTTACATCGCGATTCATCCTGGTTTGATCAGAATGACGAGGAAGTTGTCATATTCCCAAACAGGAAAACTGGGATCACCTGATTTGAAAGTGGGATAACTTCTTCATCCTAATTCCTATGAGATTTATTCCACTTCCTGGTGATTCTCCACTACTTTATGTATCCAAATACAGCTTTTTACATCGCGATTCATCCGGTA